>NC_092560.1:84713548-84858548 GCF_037038585.1 Patagioenas fasciata
AACACACTAAGCCAAGCTTAACCCCCACGAGGTTTGTAACTTTGGCCCTGGTTTGCAGCAGAGCTTGTGGTTTTCCTCTCCTTTATCAACATAATCTGTGTGGGATGAACTGAGGCCTCAGAGCCCCGTGGGGACAGCGGTGGTTGCTCATGTGTCCCCAGGTACTCACTCTGTCCAGACGCCTTTGGAAACCATAGTCTTGGACTTTCCAGACCAGAACTCCACTCTGTCTTTCAGTTCTTTATTCTGCAAGGAAAAAGAAGTTAGAAAATCAACCAAACCCCTCTCAGCAGCTGCTCCTCCACAAAGGGTTTTGGGGGGTTTGGGTGGATATTTTTGTGCTTCACCTGTGCTTCCAGTGCAGTCAGCTTCTCGGTCAGGTCCTCTATCCTTTTATCTTGGCTTTTGAGTTCCTTGTTCAGTTCTTCTGCCTGAGGGGTAGGAAATCAAACCTTGTGAGAGATTTGAAACCTTAAAAACATCAAAAATATCTCCATGTTGAGAAAAAACACAGAGCTGAGGGTATCGTGACAACAGGGTAAGTGCAGACCATCCAAGTCCCTGGTCTTTGACCATGTTGATGAATGGATTTGCCGTAATTGATTGAGCTGCCCTCCTGGATGATCATATTGATTAATTGATGTACCATAACTGATTGAGCTGACCTCCTGGATGACCATATTGATCAACCAATTGGCCATAACTGATGGAGCTGACCTCCTGGATGACCATATTGCTTAACCAATTGGCCATAACTGATCAAGCTGACCTCCTGGATGACCATATTGATTAATTGATTGGCCATAACCAATGGAGCTGACCTCCTGGATGACCATATTGATTAATTGATTGGCCATAACCCATGGAGCTGATCTCCTGGATGACCATACTGATCAACCAATTGGCCATAACCAATGGAGCTGGCCTCCTGGATGACCATATTGATCAACCAATTGGCCATAACCAATGGAGGTGACCTCCTGGATGACCATATTGATCAACCAATTGGCCATAACCGATTGTGCTGATCTCCTGGATGACCATACTGATGAACCGATTGGCCATAATGGATGGAGCTGACCTCCTGGATGACGGCGCGCAGGCCGTGCTGCTGGGCCTGGATGAGGCGCTGCAGGTGACAGATCTGCTCCCGCAGGGTGACAATCTGCTGCTCCACGTCCCAGCACCTGCGGGCAGAGCGGCGTCAGTCTGGATCCTTCACCCACCCGCATTGCTGGTGAGGATAAATAACTCTTAATTCATACACGTATAAAGCACAACAAATAAAACCATAGTCTGAAATGTGTTTTGCCTGGTAGGACCTCCCTTATTAGTTGTCAATGAATAAATCCATAATAATGGCTGTTGCCTTTTCTACCTCACATAAAACATCACCGAAACAGTGTCGAATTCAAGCAAGAATAGTGCAATTAGTGCAGGCAAGGTGGAATAGATTTTGATTGGAAAAGTCCTTTAAGATCGAGTCCAACCATTAACCCACCCCTGGCACTGCCCCATGTCCTGAGAACCTCATCTGTGTGTATTTCCAACCCCTCCAGGGACGGTGACTCCAGCACTGCCCTGGGCAGCCTGTTCCAATGCCCAACAACCATTCCCATGAAGAAATGTTTCCTAATATCCAATTTAAACCTAGCAGTTCAAATAGAATCAACATCTAAGTGCTGCAGGACATGAACATCAAGAAATCACAGTAAATCACTCTTTGACCCACTTGCTGTCATCAAGAGTAATCTCACTACCAGAAGGAAATGATTCTCTGGTAGCCTATGTGGAATAATCCCCCTAGAAAGAAAGAAAAGCACTTTCTATCACATGCATTGAGTCACCGTTTGCTGTCTTCATTCCTCGCCATCATCTGGTGAAGCGTCTTTTCAAATGACGTCTTCTTCTCTATCAGCGTTTGCTTTTCCTAAAGAAACCGAATGGAAAAGTTATAACACGCTTCCTACCATTGGGTGAGAAGTTTGGCCGTAGGTTCTGCAAACAGAATTCCCCAATAAGCACCTCCATCAACATCAGTTCTGGGTACAAACCAGTCTGACCTCTGCAATTGAATCCAAAAGGGGTGACTGTATGGCCAAAGTCCATATTGTGTTAAAATCGCACTTCTCGCTTTTACTTAATGACCAAAATTATGAGCATCCGGGCAGGGAACACCGTGTTACTGCTACATTGGCCATAATTGATGGAGCTGACTTCCTGCATGACCAAACAACATCCACACCCATCACTTCCAACACATTTTCCAATATCTGAGGGTAAAAGGAGCGGTTTTTACTATTGGGATGGCGAGGTTTTCATTTCAAGGTGAAATAGCAACTGAACACAATGAATTCCTCGCCCGCTCCCGGGATGGACGGACACGCAGACAGATGGACAGACGGACCTCCTGCATCCTCCGCACGCGCGTCTCCATCTCCGCGATGCGGCTGCATCGGTCCCTGACGCTTTCGGCGAGGCGGGCGCTGTTTTGGGAGCTTTGCCGGAGCTTCGCTTCGTGCTGGAGATTGTGGGTCTGCAACAAGAAGGGAATTAACTGGGCTTTGCTGGGATGGGGCTCAAGGGATTTCAAACCAATTCTACTTCTCCTAAATCGAAGTTTGCAGCGCAAAGAGCCGGACCCAGGGGAAATATTATGATCCTGAACATGGTCATGGCCACACAGGGGGAGATTTGTACCTGGATTTGCTGCTTCTCATCCTCGTGGCTTTTTCTCTGCTGTTCCGAGCGCGCCTGGTAATTCTCGTACAGCTTTTGGGAGGCGGATCTGAGGGCTTGTACACCCGCTTCTCTCGTGGCTTCCAGCTGCAAAGAGCAATTGTACCATATATATATATATGTATATATAGCTTTACAAAATGAGGTTGTAACCACATGCTGAATAAGCCCTCTATACAAAATAAATATCAGTATTTACCCTTGTCAAAACCAAATGGATTGAGCAAGCACCAGGTTGCAGCAGCCAGGACACAACGCTAAAGAACTGTGCTGCAAGGCACAGGTATTTGTCCAAAACCCTCCAAACCCAACCCAAAACGCACCTTGATCTTCAGCACTTGGTTCTCCCTGCTCACCAGCAGCAGCTGCTCCTCGGTTTCCTTCAGCGTCGTGGCCACGGGGCTGCGGTTCCAGCGGCTGCACCGCGGCTCCGGCGCCTCCCCCGGCACCTGCTCCAGGAAATATTGAGATATATTTAGAAATAATATGAGAAACAGCTCAGGCGATGGAGCTGGCTCGGCAAGACTCTGCTGCTTTGTAAAAAAGAACTTTGCGCAATTGATTATTTGTTAATTATCCCCATCGCATCCTCCTGTCTCCCACCCCACAGCGCTCTTTTGGGATGGGGAAAAACGGCTTTTGCGCATTGCTGAGAGCGAAGAAATGAGCCATCAGATGGACTGGGCCGTCTCAGTGCTCACAACACCTCTCACGGGAGAAAAATATAAGGAAATGGTATATCCAACCTATTTGGGGTGGTGTCGGCGTCAAGCAGGACACGGCGTCTCCAGGGTCACCACCACCACCATACTTTAATTGTTTCTTGGGAATGATTTGGGTTATGAGGCGCTTAAGAATTCGTTGTAAAGTTATGGTAGCTTCGTAAATTTAATTGTAAAGGGAATGAAGAGATCTTATAGAAAGCAAACGTTGGAGGGGTTCTCTTTGCCATGGCGGACATTAAAATCATTAACTAAGCTCCGTTCTTCCTGCTTTTCCTCCGGCGTTCAGGGAAGCAACAACCCCAGAGTATTTCAGGTATTGGAAAGAGCACGGAGATACCTTCTTGACGTATTCGGCCTCCTGGGTGAGCTGGGAGCAGGAGGAGCCGTAGAGGACGAGCTCCCCCTGGGCGCCGCGGTCCTGCCGGCTGAGGTGCTGCGTCAGCAGCAGCGTGGTCATCACGATCCGCGCGGGTCTTGGCTCTGCAGGGAAAAGGGGCTTTTTAGTACCCTTCTCTTGAGCCCGTTTCCTTCCCTTCCAACCCTGGGACAAGAAGGAAGCACCAGCTTGAAGCACCAAACGTTGGCGACCACTTGAAAAAGAACGCAGGCACCTGGTTGCTATTTTTTCGATGAGATATATTCATTATATGTTATATATATTATATATATAAATATATCAATATAAAATGTATATAAATATATAGTATTATATATAAAATTGTATTATTATATTATATATAATCCTATATATAATATTAATATATAATTAATATAAAAACATATATATTCTATATACTATATAGAATATATTGTATATAATAGTGACAGCAATAATTAATATAGAAGATGTATATTATATGATATATATAGACTATATATATTATATAGATTTATATTATATATAATATTATCTATAATATATATATTTTTAATATATATATGCACACATAGTGCTTTAAAATATGAGGTTGTAACCACATGCTGATTAAGCCCTCTATACAAAATATATCTATTATAAATAATAGATATTATATATTATATAATAATATAATATATTATAGTAATATAATATGTAATATATTATATTACTATAATATGTATTTTATATATTATTATATTATATACTATGTATTATATATTATACATATTAACATAATATATTATAGATAATATTATATAATATATATCTTATATATTAATTAATTATATATAATTACTTCTTTATATATTCATGATATATTATAGATGATATTATATATTATAATATATAATTATATAAAAATATAATGTACAATATATAATATGTAAAATAGATAATATATAATATGCAATATATAATAACAACATAATATATAATATCTAATTATATGTATATATCACGTATCATATATCACATATCATGTATCAATCACATATCATGTATCAATCACGTATCAATCATATATACTTACATTCATTTCTTTTCCCTAACTATTTCCCCAACTTTCTACCAGCAACCTGCACCCCAACGCTCTATTATTCCAGACAACTCGCAGCCAGAGATCCCATGCAGAAAATAAGGGAATAACTCACACATTTATGCAGTTTAAGTAAAAACCCGAAGCTTTTGCCACCCGTCTGCGAAGTTCCTAAAGCAAACCCGACTATCCCGCGCACAGAACTGGGTTTAAGTGGCTTCGGGAGCTTTATCCCTGTCCTGCTTCGACATGAGCAGCAGCGCAAAGCTCCGTAACTCTCAGGAATAATAACAATAATGATTTTTCAAAGCTATATAGGGGGTCAGATGAGAGCCAAGCCGTGATTTCTTTTTCTCATAGAGAGAACCAAGCCCCGAGCCCCATTGCCGGGTTTGCGCTGTGCAAGGGTGACATCCAGTGTCAGCCGGATTGCAAAACTCCCGGGCTGCAAACGCACGGCAGACAAGCTCATTATTAATGCCTGCAACCAATTCAGCTTTACACAGAGGGATAATGAAGCCACTTAAGGGGCGGGGAGGGTGTGGATGGGCAAAAAAGTCCCCGCCAAAAGCGGTTGCGCTTTGCAAAGCTTCCACATCACTTAGGACAATATCCCGGTTTTAAAGGCGTTAATTTGACAATACCAAATTCAAGGGGTTTGGGCTGCTTGCCCGCAGTGCCAGGAAGGTCACTTGGGCTGGCACCTTTCTTAATTAGCTCATTTTCTGATAAAATCATAATGAGGCGCATTCTGGAAACGGGAGCATCAGCAGATGCCACATCCCTGCCCAACCGAGCTGGGCTGTTCTGGACATGGATGAAAATCAGGTTGCTTAAGAGTGAGCGACCTTTTCTAGGTATTCTACATTTTTAGGACCGTAAAAGCACATCTCTGTTTCTACTGATGATGGTCGCTGGCCCTAAAGCTCACACCAGAATCCAGGACACACCAAGCAGGAAAGCACCACCCTCGCTTATATAAGGAACAGCCCAAATGATCCAGAATAACGTTATTTGGAGGAACAACATGAAACAATCCTTATGTTATTACAGGTTTGGTCATAAAGAGGTAAATAAACACCGCGCTCTTCCTACAGTTTATATAATATCCATCCACTTTCTAGTGCACATGCACAGAAAAGCGGTTTATTTGTTACCGTTGTTCTCACAAATATTTAGAAGAAAAGGTTTTACGAATACTCCAAGCACATATCAACACCACCGCCTCTCTCCAGGCAAAACCGCACCTATTTGATGTTGTTTTCCGCACGGAAGCCGAGGGAGAACATCAGATAAGCGGTGACTAACAGCACCGCAACAGCTCAGAGCCAGAAATCACTTTGCAAACAACCCCCAGACCCGCGGCTACGAGACGTTCGCTCATCCGGGCGGCATCGGCACAAACCGCAAAGAATAACTCACTTCTGGCTTTACACGGGCTCGTTAATTAGGGCAGGGATACGGGACAGGGAAGAAGTGGGTGATGGTTTATTAAAAACATGTGGCGGTTGGTGCCAAAGGTCGCTCAAGGGACGGGATTTGTCAGGTTTTGGAGGGGCTAATATGGGGGAAATGCTGAACGAGCACTTGGGGTCACAGAGAGCTGAGACCCAGCAGCTCAGTCCCAAAGTCGGGGGGTCGCGGCAGCCGCGGGGATGGTGTTTTAGGGGCCACCGGGGTGAGGGAAGAGATGTCACCGCCCCCCAGGGAACAACGCGCCGTCCCCAGAGCCCCCGAGCCCGGACTCACCTGGGGAGGGAGCGGACATGGGACCGGCGGCCTCGCTCCGGACACCGCTCCGGGGACCCCGGCACAGGGGAACCGACCCGAGCCGGACCGACCCGGCCCGGGGTCACACCCCCCTGGACACGCCCCCACCTGTGGCCACGCCCTCGGCCACACCCCCACCTGCGGTCACGCCCCCACCTGCGGCCACGCCCCGAGTGAAAAGGTGGCGAATATACAGGGAAAATACGGTAACTGCACAGCTGTAAATGTGGCGAATATACAGGGAAAATATGGTAGAGGTACCACTGAAAAGATGGCGAATATACAGGTAAAATACGGTATTTGTACCGCTGAAAATGTGGTGAATACACAGGGAAAATACAGTAATTTTACTGCTAAAATATGGAGCATATACAGGTAAAATACAGTAACCATACCTCTTAAAAGATGGAGAATATACAGGTAAAATACGGTAACCATATCGCTGAGAAGGTGGTGAATATACAGGTAAAATACGGTAATTGTACCGCTGAAAAGGTGGTGAATATACAGGGAAAATACGGTATTTGTACCACTGAAAATGTGGTGAATACACAGGGAAAATACAGTAATTTTACTGCTAAAATATAGAGAATATACAAGTAAAATACAGTAACTGTACCTCTTAAAAGATGGAGAATATACAGGTAAAACACGGTAAATGTACCGCTGTAAAGGTGGCGAATATACAGGTGAAACATGGTACACGTACCGCTGAAAAGGTGGCAAATATACAGGTGAAATACGGTAGCCATACTGCTGAAAAGGTGGTGAACATGCAGTAAATATACAGCACAAAATGTGGTGAATATACAGGGAAAATACGGTAACCATACAGCTGAAAAGGTGGCAAATATACAGGTAAAATATGGCAAATATACCACTAAGAAATGAGGCCTGGGAAAGCAGCTGTCTTGAAGAAAAGGGTTTTAAAGAAATGTATTGATGGAAATATGGCTGAGAAAACCACAAACATCCTGGGAAAGAGGCTAAAACGGAGAATCCACAGCTAAAAGTGTGCGATAAACTCTCTGACAAACAGGAAAGTCCCGATCGGCAAGTCCGTTCCTGCAAGATCTATATCCCAATCGCATCACACCCATCAATATATCAAATTGCGCTCTGTTTTCTTTTTTTCCAATCAACATTTTGCATCTGAAGGCGATTTTGCCCGTGGGCTGCACACCTGTACGTGCCCTGCACTCCTATAGGGACCTGGTTATAGGTGCCCGGAGGCCTTGGGGGCTGAAAGGTCCCTGTGATTCCCCTAGGTGACCTGCATGAATCCTGCATCTTAACAACAGGATTCTGTTGGAGCGTAAAATGATTTGCTTATTAACTAGAAATGGGGAAAAAAAAATATATATAAAAATATGCCACCCATTTCTCACCCCCACCACAGAAGCAAAGAGCCTGGAGGATGAAAGAGCAAAGTCTTGGGGATGAAAGTGCAACTTCAGGAGCCGTTCCCAGAGCAAACATGGGATCAGCAGCACCAAGTTTGGGTCCCAGCCTCACCTGCCTGTGCCCGGTTCCTGTCAACCCCTGGGCTGCTCCTTCCTTGGCAACAGCAGCTCCGAAATCTCCAAACCAAGAGGCCCAGGGGGTGGTTTTTCCTGTTATCAGCCCAACTGAAAATAGCTAACTAAGGTTAATCTTTAACACATTCCTGGGACTAAGAGTCTCCTCGATGGGCTCCAGGTGCCCTCTGAATGCAGGGTGGGGTTTCATTGGGATTTATTGCTTCAGGGAGGTGAAGCAAAATGCGACTTAATGCATCTTTAAAGCCACGTTTGGAATTGTTTGCTAACTCCGTTTTGCCGTGGGAAACCTCTGAGGGCGTAAGATTTGGTGCTTTGTGGGGTTATTGTGGCACCTCATCCATGGGAGGCGATGGGTGCGATGCTGAAGGAGCTCGTCCCGGGCTCTCATCCCTTGCTCCTGCATGGCAACGCATTCCACAGTCAACAGGCTGCGTATTTCAGGTTTTATTGCAAGAGAGCTTAGACTCGGCCTAACCTGAGTCCTCGACACGTGTAACACCCGCGTGGCAGCGGAGGTGAACGAACCCGGATAACATGGGCGAGCGATTCAGCCTGGGATCATCGCTCCTCCTCGCTGCAGCATCCTGTTTAGATCCAGCACCGAGGTTCTTAGAGAATACACTCTAAGCTCAGCCTACGGATGGAAACTCAGCTCCCACAGCTTGTTCAACCACGCAACCGTTTCATTTATCATTCACACATCTGATTTTTTGCACAGTTATATCCACAAACACATGAAAAAGAAAATGGAAAAGTTAATATATGGCTACAGGTTTTCCCTCAAAACTTCAGTTGTGTTTTGCTGAGTCAAACATTAAGCTTATTTGCAAATTCGGGGCTCTGGCCTAAAGCCTGTTGAATATAACGTGAAGAAATGTCGCCACATGTCCTGCCCACCATCTGGGTCCGTGCTCCCCAGAAACCACGCAAATACGTTTAAAGTGAAGCTTTACTCATCGTAATGGAGACTCCATGTTCCTCCAAGCAACTGCATAAACAGCCTTTCAGTGGTGGCTTTGAGAACCTTTTCCGCTTGTAGCCCCAGAGAGAAGGTGTTTAACCAAAGACCGAAGGTTGGGGTTTCCAGATGAAGATGTCAGAGGAGGTTTTTGCTCTGACAAGCCCGGCAGCTCCATAAACCCCGTGAGTCATTGGTCTGCTGCCCGTGTGAGTCACCACCAGGACCCAGATGCCAAACATCCCGCGTGTCCGCGCACACGGGTTCTCACGGGGCTCCCAGGCATTTCCCTACCGTTAACAACCCCCTGCAGCCGATGGCTGCGCCCGTCTCTTAAAATCCTCCTTACAACCACCAAAATCACGCCCGAAGTGGAGGGATGTGATAGAGAACGTCCCGAAGCCGGAGCGGCACACGGTAGCAAAGCTGCCTCAGAAACGCAGACATGAAGGGGTCGGTGGCTTCGCGTTTGCACCTGAGAAAGTCACCTAATTCCAGCTAATGTTCGAACTGAACAGCAATAATCCTTCAAGGAGGAGCCAAAGACAGCTCTTTTTGCCTCAAGTGTTTAATAGTCACCAGGGAAGCCTGGTAATTAATTTATTGCTTTAATTATACAGTGTGTTAACTGTTCCTGTCAATGTCTTTTTAAGATAAGAGTTTTGTTGCATGAGGAGTTTGGGCAAGAATAAAGAGTTTTGCTTATCTTGCCGAGGCTGCAAACACAACATTAGCAGGAAAATGAAGCCCTCGCTCTTCCTGCAGGTTATAGAGACATTTTAAAAGCATCTAACCAAGACCAGGGAGTGCCTGCTTACTCCTGACTAAATAGGTCCTCTCACAATATTCGCTATTTGAAAACGAAATAAATATTGTGTCGGGTCTAACCAACCACTAATTTGAATTAATTAAATAGGAACCGAAGCTTGGAATCTGTTCCTTTAGTTTCATACGTACAGAAGAGCTTGTGAACCAAAGAGCTTGTCGTGTTATTTTGCCCCCCATAAATCATTTGTTCCAACAAAATGCTCTCCCTATAAAACTTGCTTCACTGTAATTAAAACGAGGGGTGGTTATTGGCAGGGTTTGTGTGCTCTGTCAGTACTAAATTATCCTACCAAACTTTATTTGCCGTTCTCAGTAGCCCTGTATAATTATTCAGTTTATATCGAAATTGGTTGATGCTGTTTATCGAGTGGAGATGAACCAACTAATCAAGTTACACCGGGCATGGAGATCCCCTAAAAACAGGGATTAGCGACTGTATTTACACCAAGAAAATGTAAAGGAGTCAGGAAGAACCTGATGTGGACCACTATGGTTACGTTTACACCCGGCTGCTATAAAATTAGTGCTAATTTTCTGCCCGTAGTGATGAGGAAAGCGAGGTCTGGAAATGGTGACTCACTGTTTCCACCCTGCTGCGCCCTATGGACCAGGAAAGCTCAGACACCGTGGTTTTTTTGATCGTCATATGCGATTGCTCTTAGAAAATCACTATTTTCACGGTCTGATGCTGAAGAAGAAGGTGCAAGACACACATTTTCCTGCCCGTGTCAACACTCGGGATGATAAATGAGTCGGTGATGTTCTCTTACCTGCTAACAAATGAAGCTGTCTTCTTCCATTCTGGGTTGAAAGTCATGGTTTTCTCATCCTCCAGACCTCAAGAACATGATGGAGTACATAGAAATACACATCTTCTTGGATTTGCATCGCGTGGTGTTATCCTCAGCTGCAGGAAATACAGGAAATACTTGAATTTGCTTTCACAGCCTTGGGTCGCATCACCTGTAGCAAGACACGTCAGCCCAGAAGAGCATCAGGTAACCAGACCCCATCACTTTGCAACCTGGAGGAAGCCACAGCCTCAACCTTTGTGCACAGAGTTACCGTGGAGTAAATGAGTTGTAACGCGTGGGTTTGACCCCAATACAACACAAGACTTAGGGGACGCTGCCTGTGAGTTTATACCCCATTTATGTCGCCTTCTGGAGGTGCTTCCAGCTGGCCCTGGCCCAGCAGATATGCCCAAGGAGCTCTTGTGGGTGAGATAAACAGGGCAGGGCCTGATCCTGATGTGCTGATGGAGCTGGGACATGACTGGGAGGTCTGGTGGGGCAGGAGCAGCCACATGCTCAGCAGCAACTTCCCCATGGAGATGGGCTGAGAGACCTGGGGTTGTCCAGCCTGGAGAGGAGAGAGCTCCAGAGACCTTAGAGCAGCCCCCAGTACCTAAAGGGACCTACAAGAAAGCTGGAGAGGGACTTGGGACAAGTGCGTGTCGTGATGGGACAAGGGTGATGGCTTTAAACTGAAAGAGGGGAGATTGAGGTGGGATCTAAGGAAGGAATTCCTCACCATGAGGGTGGTGAGACACTGGAACAGCTGCCCAGAGAAGCTGTGGATGCCCCATCCCTGGAGGGTCCAAGGGCAGGTTGGACGGGGCTTGGAGCAGCCTGGTCTAGTAGAAAATGTCCTTACACATGGGCCTTGATGAGCTTTGGAGGTCCATTCCAACCCAAACTGCTTTACAACTCTAGAATACAATTGACCTGGAGATCTACCAGGAGAAATGTCTGGGCTTACTCAACCGAGGATACACATTGACACTTGGTTTCTTAAAGCAGCACTTAGATGGGACACCTAATTCTTTTCGTAGCTTTGGCTTTGAGGCGTTTTCCTGCCTCACAGGGTAGGAAAACATCTCATTTACTTGAGCATTAATCATGTGCCTGAAGAGCGTGCCCAGGAGTGGTTCGGGAGCCGGCGGCTGCGAGGGTGATGATGTGGGGTAGACCTGGCAGATCCAGGTGTGGGAAGGTGAAATCATCGTAACAACCCAGAGCAACTCGCTGCAGCAGGGATGAGTCAGTCACATCTTCTAGAGACTTATCTCAGACATCTACAGTCTCCCAGCACCATCCCCTATCATATTATCTCCCTGGGACCAGGACAGTAGATCGACACGAATCCCTGTTGCACTTTTTCACCCTATCACTCATGTTTTTCCAAGCTATTATATCATCAAATATCCAACTGTAAAACCCAGCACGACTACAACACAGATCTGCGCCCTTACTCACCACCTCCGTAGTCCATACGTTGGGAATCACTGCATTGAAACTCCATTACTGATGTTGTTTCCTGGGTGGTCCTTTGTATATCCGCATCTTTTCGCTGCTTGGAACTCATTTGCCTTCATCCCTTGGCATTATGTTCCGAGTCCTCATGCCAGGAAATGCGGTGCCAGCAAATGTCAGATGGAAAATGAGAAAACTGCTCAAAAAAACGTGCAGAAACGCAGTTAGAAAGCTGTTTAAAAATATAATTTCTGTGTGTTTTTATAGTACTTACATTTATTTTGATAGGCTTGCCACATAGGGTGGAAATGAGATGTATATGAACGACGTGGCGTTTTCACCATCTAGACACGAGGGTGAGAATAAACTTCAAAAATTGAAGATCTCTCCATGCAAAGCCTTTTGCTCCCAGCAAAGGGTTAAAAATCACCAGTCGGGGGGCACTTTGGTATCAGTGGGGCTGGGTTTTGGCTGTTGATTTACTGCCACAAGCAATGGTCCAGGGGCTGGGGCATCATTGGGTGGGTGCAGAGCACCGTGGGCTTCAGGATCCTCCACGCACCTGCACACGTGCAGGTAATTGGGATTTTAATGAACCCACGATGATCTGAGTGATCAGGCTGGCGATGCACTTGTCTTGGTGTCCTAGCAGGAATTCTTGAATCTTAAAATAAAACCAGGCCTGGCAAATTGGATTCTGCCAAGTCCATTGTAGGCTGAGTTCCTACCCAAAGGTGTCTCTTCTTGCCGCGCAATAAATACGCGCGAATAATGAGTTCTCCAAACCCAGCCGCTCGGTGCCGCCTTGCTTGAGCGGGCTCGGTGAATCGATCACTTGTGTTTGGAGATAAGTCATTAAATTGCCGTCTGTTGGGCTCCTTCCCCCAGGACTGGTCCATCATCCGCGTCAATCTCCGTCTCCCCATCCCACAGCTGCTGCTCTGGGTCTGCGTTTTGATAAACAATCTGTTAACTGAAAATGGAGCCCCAAGTTACTGCAGCTAAATTATAATGATTCTCCTCATCAGAAAAGCGAGGCTTCCAAAGAAACATATTGAAAAATGACAGACAGTGATAAATTTGGGGTTTCTGTTCTAACAGTTTTGAAAATGTGCCACTTCCATCCGAGAAGCGATAGCGCTGCTCACGGCTCTTTGCGCCGCACCAGATTTTATCTCCTAGGCATGGCACGGCAGAAGTGATGTGATAAAATCCTCCCGGCCTCTCACTGGAAGATAAAAGCCCCGATGTCTCAGCGGTGAAGCCCCAGCAGCGTTCGATGAGTCAACCCTTGCTCGGTCCCAGCCCACATCCTGACGTGTCACGGTGCAGGGCGGATGCTCAGCTCACCCCAAGGCGTTTCGCTGGCTGAATCACCCCTCTTCTGCAAACCCAATTTCCCCTCACAAAGCCTAAGGACCTGAGATGTGCTGTTATTCACTTTAAAACTTCTTTAAAAGACACATCGATGAGGTTCTTGGGGATGCGGGGTAGTGCCAGTGTTGGGTTAATGGTTGGTCTCAATGATCTTGAGGGTCTTTTCCAACCAAATGTGATTCCGTATTCTTCTTTAATACAATAAATAAGGAAGGAGATGACAAGGTGAAACGCTTGGAACCAAAGATGTTGCAGCACCTGGGGTTTTTGTTGATTTTTGCTCGTTAATCAGGAATATAAGGATTGGACCCCCATGAACTGGAGATGAGGTTATTGATTCGTGCGCATGACACGAAAATTTGGTAAGGAACAGGGTCAATCGCTGTTCTCCTCTCGCCAAGGCCGAGCAAGACGCTGTAAACAGCTGACAAATGGCCCCGTTTCCACCGGTGTTTTCAGAGCTCTGAGCTGGGTTGCTCTTGGAGCGCCGATGAGGTCAATGTGACACCCATCGTTGGGGAGCCACAGCGATTGCTCACGTCCCAGCCTCGCCACGGAGGCGCGTGGGAGAAGGATGGACGGGCCCTGCAATTAGTGAGGAGTTTCCCTCCGGGAGGTGACGCCATTGTCACCGGAGCACGGGGCAGGAGGAGGTGACAGGGTGGCACCTGCCATTCCTGGAGATCTTCATCTCCTCCTTTTAACACCCTGGTGAAAGGCTAAAGGTGCAAGGGAGGAGATGTGACCGAGGTCCCGGTGGGTGCTGGGTGCCCAACTCATCCCACGCTGCTCCATTTCTGAATCCAGATTGGGAAAAGAACCAAAGAATCCCAAAAAATAACTGGTAGAACTAAAGGGCTTCAAGGGACTTTTGACCAAACCCTTAGGGGGGTTGTTGCCGTAACATTTATAGAATTATTTAAGCCTTGACTATTTAACTTGGGAGGTTACACAATAGTATTGCTGTTGTCATCCTAGTTAAAACATTTAATTAGTTTTTAATTAATGCACTTGAACACCGTCCCCTCGGGCTGGGGATGCTGTGCTCCCCACACACTCGAGCATCTTCATGACTCAACCAACGGGAGCGCTCGCCCGCATTTCGCAGCCATAAAGGGAGCACATGTGTCGGGTTTTTCTGGGTCGGGGCCCATGCTCATTACTTCATTGCTATTTTTACCTCCTTTTTAGGCAAAAGTAGAGTAAGTCTTTGCCTGGTCTCCATATTTTAGCTCAAATAATTACATTGAGCTGCCAGATGAAACATTTCATTCATCTTTTTTCCCCTACACAAAGGCCTTATTCTGTGAATACTCATTTTCAAGGCTCTTTTATTCCTTAAATTCAACCAGAGACGTTAATTATTCTTTTAAGTTTCTCCATTTGTCAAAAGGGCACAAAACCCCAAGAAACTAAGGGAGCTTTTCAGAACTGAAGAAACGCATCCATACCTGAAAAAGACAAAGCTGACCAGGATGTTCCCGCGTCAGATGTTCTGCAAATCAAAGCATTTTGGTTTACAGATTCCCAACAAGGAAACAAGCTAATAAAAGCTCCATTTTCTCATTCTTCCTCCATGGTTTGTTTGTAAAGACAAGAGGAGCTGAAGAACAGATGCCCTTTCTGAAAGATGAGAACCATGGTGTAATACGCGATAGGCAACAATTTCATTACACATATTGCTCAGTTTGAGCAGGAGACTCCAAAACGTGCTGGAATTGTGGAAGGGACAGTGGGTGTCTGTCACTCCCATCTCTGCTCATTCACCTGCACCCACCACTTGTGCCATTACCCCCATCTCTGCTCATTCACCTGCACCCACCACTTGTGCCATTACCCCCATCTCTGCTCATTCACCTGCACCCACCACTTGTGCCATTACCCCCAGCTCTGCTCATTCACCTGCACCCACCAAGCAGGATTTGGGTGCTCTGCATCCATTCATGGGTCAACGACTCAAAGCAAACACCCCTCAGATCCAAAAGACGCCCAAAGTGTGACCTGGGGCTGGAACACGTGGCTCACGGACCATGTTGACATGTTGGAATTCCTCTCCAGCACAACGGTCTGAAGTTGAGTGGTGTCACTGGGTTCAGCAACTCGCTCCTGGTGCGGAGGGATGGGGCAATGGCAGGAATTGATTTGATGCTCACTGCTTGTGGGACCTATAGAAATGTGTGTTGTCACACTCAGGTGGCTTCTGCGGGTGGCGCGAAGGATACGGTTGAGATGGGGTCAACCCTCTCCGGAGCGTAACGCCGTGTTTATTTATACGCTTGCACGTGGGCTGAAAATCTGGCACAAAAACATAAAGCCTATTATAGATTTGGCATATGGAAAGCCAATAAAACGAATAGAGATGATGCGAGTTCAGGCTCATTTTCGCTGGTGCGTTTCTGGAGTAAACACATCGATCTCCACAAACTTTGTGGGTATTTAAATCATTGTAATCAAGAAACTAGGTCAAGTTTCGCAGCGTGGATCAGAAACTGCTGTGGAGGGAAGGTGCTTGCTCTCGGGGACCTCCCGCCCTCGACACTTTCACCGCATTAATTTGTCCCTAATTTGAAAACATCCCACTTTGATTACCTCTTTTTTTCTTCTTCTTCTTCTCTTTTCAACTTAATGATACTGCAAGTTTCTCCATTAGCGAAATCTCGGAGGGTAGACGGTCTTTTCTTCGTTCTACATCGCATCCCCCGAAAGGCAGCTCTCTCTTATTTGTATTTGTAACAGATGAGAGATCAGTAAAGTAGCCTTGAAAAAGACCTAAATAAAGCAGGGAAGAGTAATAACGTTGCTCCTTTCCACTCTGGATTTCAGCAAATCGTCCTCCCCTCCGCCGCGCGAACCTCGCGTGCGTATCTGCCACAATTTGTAAGGAAGACGATGCTACCTTAATATCAGAAGCGAAGCTGGAGCCTCAGCGGGGGTAAATGAGTTTCCTGCAGGTTTGGCAAGATTTCTCGGATCCAAAGTGGGGTGCTTGAGCAGTTCGGATAATGAAATGAAATGAATTTTCAACTGCTATAGAAATGCTGTGCAGCGGACCCAAGCGCGGATCACAATTGCCGCTCGCTGGGTGACATTAGTCTGCTCACAGATGCTCCTTTCTGCACAACCTCTTATTTTAAACTCCCCATTCCTTCTATTTTAAACCTCCCATCCCTTTTCTTTCTAAGGACCTGGTGCTCCGTGAGCGCCGTATGCGAGTTGCACATTGGGAGATGCTAAAGCAGCTTTAAGCATTCGGATATTTCCTTCCCGAGGAGACACGGGAAACTTTGTGTGGCATCAGGTCCCCCAAATCACATCACCATTCCCCCTGAAAATACACGGGAAATTAGCAGTAATTATTTGTATGCTTCCTTTTTCTCATCAAAAAAGCATCACTGGGTTCTACGTGCGCAAGGCAACGTTGATGGAAGAGAAAAACCCAGACGCAATCAGCGCTTCCCTTCAAGGACCAGCCCAGATTGTCCATTAATTGGTTTAATTTGTCTCATGCGGCTTCGCATCAGATCTATTGAAATCCCACGGAGGTAATTGAGGATAACGGGCTCCATCGCTCGCTCTCCCTTGGCCAAGGTGCTGTGGTCCCATGATATTTGGGGCTCAGGGTCCACGACGGGGGGTCCAATGGGGGAAGCCCCCAGGACCTGACCCAGCAGCCTTTGACTTTCCCAAATCCCTTCCTTTAAAATCAAAAGAGCCCAAGCGACGTTTTGTTCAGTTGAGTTCAATTAAAGATTATGTGCAAATATATATACTCATATGTATAAAGTTTCCATATAATTTCATGAAATAATTATTGTAATTAGCATCTCCATTTGAATTTAGAAGTCGTTTCCTTCCCTTCAACCCTTTTTTTCTTTTTCTTTTTGAACAACTAGATTAATTCCTTGGGAAACCAAGGAGAAGTTTTCAAACTAGAAACAAATGTCTGTAATAAATCAAGAGAGAAGGGAACAGACAGAGATTATTCCGCAATTAAAGTTTACAGAATTAATTCCACTTAAAATCCATAGAGTTTAGTGCGATCAAGTCCGTATATTCTGTTTTCTTTTGGAAAGGAGCCTCTTGTAAATTTGGGAGGAAGAAGAGCTGGGTGGCAGCAGGACCAGTAATCACCAGTAATCACCAGTAATCACCAGTCCCCAACCATTAACAAAGAGGTTTCAACACTCAAAACCATAAATCAACATAAGGCGCAACAAACATTGGCAAGTTGATTGGAAATTTGGACAGGTGATTGCAAGGCGAATGTGGATATTTGGGTTTTTACCCAAATGAATGTAAATTTCATTAGTTGATAATTAAAAGGAAATTATACAGACATTACAATTACTGCCAATGGCATAAATTATGAAGCTATATGGCGAAACAATTTAGGAATTCACATTGCAGTTCTTATTGTCAATTTGGTTACCAAAGAAACCAAGAATAAATAATATACTCGGCGACTATGCAAATGAAGCCTTGATGCGTTGCTAGGCTGTTAAAGCTAATGTCATTGTATAAAACAATAATGTTAAACATTATTAGTTTTTTAATTATGTCAGTTAATTAGAATTGTTCCCGTTAATTGCCTATGATTCATCTCCAGAAGAAAAATGTACAGCTAGCAGCTTTGGGGGGGTGTTCCTCAACATCACCTCTCTCTGCATCCCACTCTGTATCTATAGAATGAATGATAACGCTCTCTGCATCGATGAATTGCCCGTGTCCAGCCTGCCCAAAGGGCTGCACCTTTTTGAGAAATGAGAAGTGATATTTTTGCCATTTCTACCAGGGGCTCCTGATGGCACCTTGGAAACAGGCAGCAAAAATACTTGGGGTCGCTGTTTGGTGTCGGCCCATTCCCCAAGAAATGATTCAAATGCTCCCACACACAAAGGGCAGGGGTGATTTATAGATAAAGTGTTGTCGCTCACATTCCTTACCTAGGGAGACGTCTTCATCCACTTAAGTAGGGAGATGTCTTTGGCCGGTGATGGAAGAGCTTTGCTCATCTGGTCTCATCTTGCACTCGGTACCCTCAGCATCGCCCAACATCTCCAAGTGTGTTGCTGTCAACAAAAGCATTTTTGAAGCGGAGTTTAAATTAGCAATAAAAACTAAGCCTTAACAAACCAAGAAAACTGTAGGTCATTGATATCGCTTGCATTTAAGTTTAAATTTTAGCATGCCCTCAGAGAGCAGCTCTCATGATTTTAGCACTCGTCACTGCAAGTTAGATGGATATTTGCATTAGGGTTTGCAAGCTCGGGCCCTTCTCCTTTCCTAATTATTGTTTTAAGGACTTCTTTTTTAATGATTTTGCTCATTGTTATTTCGCTCATTGTTATTTTACCCTATGAATGGTTCCTGTAAGAATCCCTGGTTCTGCCAGCATCTCTATCCACTGACACCCACCTCCCGTCTCCAGCTCTGCTCCATGACAACTTCCATCCCTAATAATAAATACATGATAATAAATACACAATAATAAATACAGTCATTATTCTCTCTCCACATATACGTTTGAATTGGCCTATGATGGAAAATACATACATATTTTTGTCCCAGCTCTGGGCTCCAAACCCATCACACACAGATAAACTCCACCCGTCAAACTCAGGTTGCAGATGCATCCTCATTGCTTAAACCAAGAACGTAAACGTGTTGTATGGAAACAGGATCCAATGAGTATCTCACATTTGCTTTCTTAACACCAGGAACCAAGGGTTTAATAAGTCTGTCAAATTATAGCCCCATCTTCCTGCTTTGTAATGTGGGATCTGGCTCTTCAATATTGTGTTCCCCTCCCAACAGCACTGGATCCGCAATTTCCCTCTTTTTCTCCCAGTCTTTATACCTTTCAGCCGAAATACAAACAGCAACAAAGATCCTAATTATGATCCAAACTCATTATCCTCTGAAGAAGTTCCCGGTAATCAAATTTTAAAGAAAAATATATTTAACGAGCTTTTTACAGTTTCATCCAAGCGATATGCATTCAAGTAGACAGTGATTAGGATGAAACAGCTCTAATTTGAATGACTTGATAAAAGCTCCTACTTCACTACTATGTTTTTAATAATTGTGTAATTACATAGAGAAGTGTTCCTGTAAATACCACTTGTTTTGCACAGAATGGGCGACATCAACGTGCGAGAGGTTTATCTCAATTAGCAGTGCTTTGAAGTGGTATTTTCTTCTGTCAGCTAAAAAGTTAATACGTGTATCTTAACATTAAGAATATAGAATAGCATAGAGGCCTGTGTGTCTATTTTAGGTCTCATAATTTAAAAAAATAACGATAATTTCCACTTTTGGAAATCTCTCCACACTGCTTTGCCTTATCGTGGCTTCATAGAGCCAAGTGGGTTTACTTGGTTTCTTATTGTGGTTGGTTGGGGTTTTTTGTTTGGTTTTTTCCTTGGTTTTGGTTTTGTTGGTGGTTTTGTTGGTTGGTTGGTTTTGCTTTTTCATAGCTCCATGTTGGCTGAACTTGTGCCTGTGTGTCCCCATCCCTATGCATCCCTATCCCTATGCATCCCCATCCTTATGCATCCCCATCCCTATGCATCCCCATCCCTACGCGTCCCCATCCCTGGTTGGTTTTGTTTCTTTCGTAGCTCCATGTTGGCTGAACTTGTGCCTGTGTGTCCCCATCCCTATGCATCCCTATCCCTATGCATCCCCATCCTTATGCATCTCCATCCCTACGCATCCCCATCCCTACGCGTCCCCATCCCTACGCGTCCCCATCCCTGGTTGGTTTTGTTTCTTTCGTAGCTCTATGTTGGCTGAAATTGTGTCTGTGTGTCCCCATCCCTATGCGGCCCCATCCCTATGCGGCCCCATCCCTACGTGTTCCCATCCCTACGTGTTCCCATCCCTACGTGTTCCCATCCCTGTGCGTCCCCATCCCTTTGCATCCCCATCCCTACATGTCCCCATCCCTGTGCATCCCCATCCCTACACATCCCATCCCTACACGTCCCCATCCCTACGCATCCCATCCTTACGCGCCCCCATCCCTACGTGTCCCCATCCCTGTGCGTCCCCATCCCTTCGCATCCCCATCCCTTCGCATTCCCATCCCTGTGCATCCCCATCCCTACGCGTCCCATCCCTACGCGTCCCCATCCCTACGTGTCCCAATCCCTACGCATCCCAATCCTATGCGTCCCCATCCCTACGCGTCCCCATCCCTACGTGTCCTATCTCTATGCATCCCCATCCCTACGCATCCCCATCCCTACACATCCCCATCCCTGGGAAGAGAGAGCAACATCATTTCCCATACCATTCTTTGCATCCTTTGGGCAAGAACCCTGCAAGATGAGACCCCTCTGGCCTTGGGTAGAAAACACAATCATGACCTTGGTATGGTTTTCAAACCCAACTTTGCGGAGCGATGCTTAAAGGAAAAAGCAATTCCTAAAGCAGCGTCAATTTGGATTCACTCATTTATCTATATCATAAAGTTACTTCAGCTCATTTTCCAAAAAAAGCAGCAAACCTCTCCAGTTCTGCTCCGAGCACGTGTTTGAGCCTCCAAGTGGTAGTTTGCACTGATTGAGTTGCCTAAGTAGGTTTTAATAATAGTGGCGCAACTAATTTGCTCAGATATGAAACTCAATCAAAGCGATATTACCCGCAAGATAATTAAATAGGAAAAATTTTAATGGAACTCTGATTTTTCAATCAAGGCTGCAGGTGACTCCCTAAACATCTCTTTTTTCCCTCTGTATGGTTATCGTGTTTAGCAACTCCCTGACCGCCCTTTCCCCGTACATTGCTCTTCTTTGACATCATTCTCGTGTGTGGTGATTTGAATTCATTGAGGTTTGAAATAAACCCATATCCTGGTGGAAAAGATTCATCTCTCGTGAAATCCATAAGCGCCTGGTCAGACATTTCAAAGCATAGGCTTCATCCATAGATATTGAGCTAATTCTCTGCCTGTACATTCTGTGTCTGCCCGCGTTCCTGTTGGTTTTCCTACCCAGCCTCATGACCCTTATCCTGGAATAGATGCCTCAAATTTCCTTGACTCAGGACATCTTCCAAGCTCTGGTTGAACTAATAGTTTATATCTAATTCCTTTAGAGTAATTGGCTTTACTCCCAACAAGTTCTGAAAAATTGTCGCCATCCCAGCAAGAAGGTTCCGTTGTTCCTGCAAAGGTGCCCATGTGCACCATTTTCACCACACGCATCCAGAAACGGGACGTTCCTTCCGTTCCCCCACCGCCCCACGTGTGCTCCCATCCCTCTAATCCCAAGCGAAGGCTTTTCATCCTGCACCAAAGCCAATTTTCTTCCTGGTTTAATGGCTTATTCAGCTGTAGAGACAAATGGTTCCCGAGCCGGAGAGAGAGACCGTGATAACTCTACATGAAATATTTCTTTTTGGTATTGCAAATGTGCTGCTCTGCTAAGACCTCTGCAGACAACACTGAAATCCAAAGCAGATGTGAGACATTAGGGTGAATACGATATCAGATTTAAATGCCTGATATCCCTGTGGTTTTTGCACCTCTGCGTTTGCACAACAAGGCATTTGGAGGTGGATTGAGCTGCCAGCCAAAGGCAGAATCCGCTTGTTCCGGGCTTAATACAACAGCCAAAGCAGCCGAGTGGGAGCCCAGGTGAGGTTTCTTGCCCAGCTCGGGAAGCATTTACTGGTTCAAGGGTGGGTGTTTCACAGAGCTTGGGCACCTTATATCAGTGCAAACCCACCCATGTGCCCCGTGTCCCTCTCTGCTCCACAGGATCTTCGTTTCCAACCCCCAAACGCGATTTAACATAGAGCTGGGGCAAAGTGATGCGTTGTGCTCCAGTTCACCTAAAACATAAGATTTCATATAAAAAATACCATGGCTTTATCGGGTGAAAAACCACAACCGGGACTCGGAAGAACATTTTCACCCCAGCATCATCCCCGATGCCTGTAAACCCAGAATCAATTGTTGTGAACAGAGAATTGCGCTTTAGTTTTTCATTAAATCACCATAAACCACCACTGGCCTATGGTCTCCTGCGAGACCACTTGGGCTGATTTATGTATTCATTTTTGGCTTGACAGCCAGCTGGGAGAGCAGGCACCGCTGCTCTAATAGATACACATACACGCCATTCGCCTGCTTGCTGGAAAAGCAAAGGAAAAGCAACCAAAAGAAGTCAATCCGTGTATCCCACCCGGCTCCATGCGCCGGAGAATTCCCCTCCAGCTTCCGTGGGGCAGACACGAGCACATCAGCGAGTGATGGGTGACTTGGCTGTTGCTGCAGTTTGGAGAACGGGTGTTTGGGATGCTGCAGCACCCAAATTAACAAAGTTCGTTAAGCTGGTGATGCTGGGGGCGGCTCTGCTGGTGCCGTGGCCACCGCCGGGCTGGGACGCGGTGCTCAAGAGCTCCGTGCTGATTTAAAGCATTAGCCAAACCCAAACCAGATTTTTAAGCTAATTCAAAACAAACACAAACCAGATTTCTAAATGGACTAAAAATACATTTCCTCTCTTTTCTCAGCCACTTGTGATGTCTTTTCCCCTACTTTCCCGGGGCTTATTGCTCAGATTTCTCTGTCCCCTGGGCCCAGGCTGGTGTGCTGATCCCCAAGGAACCAGCTTTTCCTTAACCCCCCTCACTTTCTCACCTGTAGTTTTGTTTTCCGCCTTCCTGCTCTCTTCTAACAAAGTGAGAGGTTTTGTGTCAGTTTGCTTTGTTTAACACCAAGCTTTACCATTTCCCCAGGGCGGTGCTTACTGGTGATGCTGGGATGCAGGGGGGTGATACTGGGATGCAGTGGGGGGCGATGCTGAGATGCAGAGGGGGTGCGATGCTGAGATGCAGAGGGGTGCGATGCTGGGATGCAGTGGGGAGTGACGCTGGGATGCAGGGGAATGTGATGCTGGGATGCAGAAGGGTGCGATGCTGGGATGCAGAGGGGGGTGATGCTGGGATGCAGGGGGGTGATATTGGGATGCAGGGGGGGTGCGATGCTGGGATGCAGAAGGGGAAACGCTGGGATGCAGGGGGGTGAGGCTGGGATGCAGAGGCGGTGAGGTTGGGATGCAGGGGGGAGTGATGCTGGGATGCAGGGGGGTGCAATGCTGGGATGCAGGGGGGTGCGACGCTGGGATGCAGGGGGGTGATACCGGGATGCAGTGGGGGTGCGATTCTGGGATGCAGGGGGGGTGCGATGCTGGGATACAGGGGGGTGCGATGCCGGGATGCAGGGGGGAGTGATGCTGGAATACAGGGGGGAGTGATGCTGGGATGCAGGACGGTGTGATGCTGGGATGCAGAGGGGGCAACGCTGGGATGCAGGGGGGTGAGGCTGGGATGCAGAGGGGGTGAGGTTGGGATGCAGCGGGGAGTGATGCTGGGATGCAGGGGGTGCGATGCTGAGATGCAGGGGGGTGCATCAACTGGGTGCCTTGTGGGGCCAGAGCCGGGTGAGCGTGTCCTGTGGGACCCCAGAATAGATGTGTCCCAGGACGTGTCCCTTGAGGGGACCTCACACCGTGCAGCTCCCCGGGGTCGCGGGGATGAGCCAACCCAGCGCTGACACGGGCTGAGTTAATGGGGGGATAACGGGTAGAATAAAACCTTTGCAACCTGCTGAGTGAACCCAAACTTGCCGAACTACTAGAACATTAATGAGGGAGAGATCTTAATTAAATTGTTTGTAATTAGCTTTCCCAGGAGTGAAAACAAAACAAAACCAAACCAAAAAACAAATGCAAAAGTAGTGAACGCAGAATAACCTGTAGCACTCACCCCAGAGCTGCTCCTGCAAACGCTGCTTCTCTGTGCAGGGATGAGCTGGAAACCAGCAGGATGGACTTTGTGGTTATTTCTTTGCTCTTTTACAGCTATTTCTTTGCTATTTCACAGTGTGTAGGTGCCACTGTCACAGGTCAGAGGACTCAGGGGCCTCTGAGCAGGATTTTTGGCTGGAGGTAACTGGTGGAGCAGTTGAGGTAGAAGTTTTCCCCTTGCCTGAAGGGTGGGGAGCAGCTCCATTCTGCAGAGATTTTTAAGGAAATAACACATTCCCACTGCTGGGTTAGCTGTCTTGGGTAGGAACTTTGCGAAAAGAACTCCCATTTTTCATTCTAGATGCTCAGAGCACCTTTTAAGTGAATCAAAGCCAGCTTTTGTCATCAGCTTGCTGCATCAGATGGGGACGGGACACCCTCTAGAAACAGGTTCTGCTAATAAAGCCATTAGGCAGGTTCTGTTTCTAGTAAAGGAGCTGGCCTGGCATTAACTCCTCTAACAAACCAGGTGAGCAGATGGCTTAACCCCGAAAATAGCCACGCTATTTTTGCTAAATAGATTGGAGCAGAAGTAGTCAGGGGCCTTTAGTTTGCTAAACGCTGTTTTTCTGGCTGGGGCCGTGATTCAGCGCTTGGAATTTGGCGTCTGAATGGGTGGCTGGGACCACAGTTTGCTGGGATGGAGCAGGGCAGGCGGCAGACAGACGGACAGACAGACAGACAGACAGACGGCCCCGGCTGCCACACGGACGCTTGATTCAATTTATAGGGGACAGACAAGAAAATGATTGGCAATGCCTTCTCTTCCCCAGAAACCCTTGTATTAATCTCTTTAAAAAGTGTCTTTGAGTTTGTTCTCGGGTTAAGAGTAATGAAGGTAATTACGGACGGACCCTGAGCTCTGACAAGGACCAAAAGCCAGTTGGTGATTACATGGTGCTGTTCCCATCTTTTTGTTCCACATATCCCTTTGCCTAACACGCTTATCAGAAGCCGAGTTCACAGGATTCGAGCACAGCCAAAGCAAACAAGCCAAGAATTTGGAAAGTCATTCATCTCAATCCAAAAAAAGGGCGATAATCCACTCTCTTGGATGTGAACGCTTTGAATTTTGCAGGCTAAATGGGGCAGTGTAGTGGTGTCTGGCTGAAGGAGAAGGGGCAAAGCAACCCCCCGTACTGTGGATCGGACCCACGTCTCTGTAGGACCCATGGGCACCCCAGGATCAGCATCGCCCATGCAGATTTGCATCATGCACGGAATTTTGCATCATTCTTGCAGGTTTGCAGCGCCCACGTGTGTCTGAATTGCACACGGGAGTTTGCATTGCCCATGCAGGTTTGCATTGCCTACAGGGATTTGCATCCCGCGCATGGGTTTGCATCACTCACATGGGTATGCAACACTCACATCTGCGTCACCCATATGAGTTTGAATTGCCCATGCAGGTTTGCGTTGCCTGCATGGATTTGCATCACCCACATGGGTCTGCATCACTCAGGTTTGCATCCCCCATGTGCATTTGCATCACCCGTGCAGGTTTGCAACACCCACATGCACCTGCATCACCCATGCAGCTTTGCATTGCCTGCACAGATTTGAGTCACCCACCTGGGTTTGCATCCCCCATTCAGGTTTGCATCCCCCATTCAGGTTTGCATCCCCCACAGAGTTTTGCACCAACCACGTGCATCTGCATCACCCACGTGAGTTTGTACCACCCATGCAGGTTTGCATTGCCTGCACAGATTTGCATCACCCACATGGGTCTGCATCACCCATGCAGGTTTGCATGCCCCACATGCGTTTACATCACCCACATGCATTTGCATCATCTGTGCAGTTTTGCATCACCCACGCAGGTTTGCATCGCGCATATGAATCTGCATCACCCACATGAGCTTGCATTGCCTGCGGGGATTTGCATCCCCCACACGGGTCTGCATCGCTCAGGTTTGCATCCTCCCCATGCATTTGCATTGCCCATGCAGGTTTGCATTGCCTGCATGGATTTGCATCCCCCACACGGGTCTGCATCGCTCAGGTTTGCATCCTCCCCATGCATTTGCATTGCCCATGCAGGTTTGCATTGCCTGCATGGATTTGCATCCCCCACACGGGTCTGCATCGCTCAGGTTTGCATCCTCCCTGTGCATTTGCATCACTCATGCAGGTTTGCGTTGCCTGCGCAGATTCGTGTCCCCCATGTGGGTCTGCATCACTCACGGAGTCTTGCATCACCCACTAGGGTTCGCATTGCCCACGCACTGCACTCTCAGCTCTACGTGCCCCATCCTCCTCACCTGTGCGTGCCCCGTGGTGATTGAACTCACGGCTGCCCAAGGACAAGCAGGGCCAACAGCCACACGTGTGACACGGGTCACCCATGGGAACAACCCCAAAGCGCAGCCCATCGGGAGGGAGCGCGTGTCACAGCCAGCGCTGGCACGGGGAAGCTGCGGAACAGATAGAGCAGCTGATAAAGTGGTAGGTAAACAAATCCCCGAGTATTAAAGTTTAGAATCTAGTAATTAGCAGAGAAGTACAGGATAATAAGCACAGTGGGATGTTCCTCAAGGTACTTTAGGCTCCTACTGTGTTTATTATGCAGTATCAGTATGGAAATATATGCCTGACTACGCTTATGGTGGCATTTTGAAGTTTAAAGCAGACTCTGGTGCTCAGGAAGAGGGGACCCGATGACTCGCCCTCCCAGGTTGCCAGGGGGTGTGCTGGCTCCCCCGGGGGGCTGAGGTGGCCTGGGGACACTGGAAGGCTTTGTCCCCATGGAACTGGGGAGCATAGGGCAGAGCATCCTCCCCTCCCTCCCATCGCACTCCGTGCAGCAAACGGGGACGCAAGAGCATCTACCCCCTGCAAACCCGGGCTCTGGGCCCGAATTCATCAGCGCTGTCCCCACCCACGGGTGGCTGCACACTCATGGACCAGTTCATCCCCATCCCCATCCCCATCGCTCCGCTCCCCCGCAGCGCTGGGTCGCGGGGGCTGGACCGCGCTAGATGGCACTGTGGGATGCAGGAGTCGCCGTTGGTTTGCGGACACATCTCTGATTCCCCCGGCTGCATCGCTGATGGAGAGCGGTCCTGGGCTTCCTCGGGGCTCCCTGCTGGACCTTGGGTGCTTTACACTGAGCAAGGGGATCAATATATATATTGAAAGAAGCTATTCTTAATCTAGCTTGAGTTATCTGCATCTCTGCCTTTCACATAGAAGTTTTGCTGGATGGATCTGGTTGTACATCCCCTCAGCATCGTTTCAAGCCTGCTTTGTGCTGCCAGATTTCCCTCCCCACCCCTTTCTGAAATGCTCAGGTAACGCACACAGAGCCTGTTCTTTCCAAGAAGGGTTTGGCAGTAACCTGAGATTATTCCCTGCTAGGGAAAATGCAATGAGAAAAAATCAAAAAGGCAAGGAAAAGGCTGCTACGAGAGCCACAGTGAGGGTGGGATATAGGAATAAACAGGATTCCTGCAAAAAACACAGTGTGAGAACTTGATTTAGAGAGAAAAAGCGCAGATCTCAGCCCCAGGCTCCTATGTTGGTCACAGGTCGTAAATCACGGTGATAACGCTGCGTGCCGGGAGGCAAAGGAGCATCCTCTGCATCCGCAGGGCATGCTCAGGGTTTCCAAGGGCAACCACGGCAACAAATACAATCAAAAGATTGCGAGTTATGTCGGAGTCAACGACCCATCGGTAATTGTTTTCTTATTGTGTTTGATCGCGGCGGAGACGGGAGGAAGGACTCATCGCTCCATATACTTAATACCTTTTATTTGTTTGGGGGACAAGGTAAAAAGATAGATCTGTGGGAAGAGGGAATAGAGACATTTTAACTGCAATGAAGCAGCAGAACAAATGTATTTCCCCTGCTCCTCTCTTAATTTTATTTGTGTCAGTCTATTTGCCATGGGAAGTCTGCCTGAATCCCAAATTATTTTAGTTAGTTAATCTGCTCAGCGCCAGTTTATTCTGCAAACAGTCTCCGTAAATCCCAAATAATTGTAGTTAATCTGGTCAGCGCCAGCCTATGCCGTGGGCAGCCCACGTAAATCCAGAGATCCATCCGTTAAATTAGGTCAGCGCCTTTTAATAAGAGTATAGAGGTCAGGCTGTGCCGCGGCGGACCTGGCCGGGGAAGCTGATGGCATTTTGGGGGTAAAGGAGGAAAAACGACACCTTTTTGCCCTGGTTATCAGTGGAAATCGGGGATGGGATGCTCTTTGGTGCACCTGCATCCATCACCCCGCAGCAGCATCCCCTCTGCTGCAAAGCATCACTTCCTTGGCCTATTTCTGTATTTCTTTTTCTGCGTGTCCAGCTGTGGGTGCTGCCACGGGCAGGGTGCGGATGGACCCTCCGTGTGACCCTGCACGGCCGCTTTCGGGATGAATCCACGCGGCTCCATCCCCGCGAGCCCTCCTGGGTACCCGGGAGCTGGGTGCTCTGCGCCTTCTGCCTGAATTTTCGCCAGCCCCTGCGCTGCAGATTGAAGAGGGCATAGAAAAGGATAAATCCAGGAAAAAAACAGAATAAATCCAGTAAAACAAATGCAAGCTTTAAGATTTTTGGCATAGATTAAACGAGCATTTACGCTCAAGAAATCCGCAAGTTCCTGTAACGCACTGAAGTTTCTTGTTCGGATGCAGAATTCTCTCGCTGGGTGTTGCACCAGAGCTTTGACCAGCGACAGCGTCGCTTTTCCATGCCCCAGATGACACACAGACTCACTAGAAATGAGATCAGACAAGCCACACGCTGTCCCCAGCCTGAGCGCGGTACCGATGCCCACAGGACACCCTCTGCTGCACACCAGGCTGGAAATACCCCATAATACCCACGATCTTCCCCACTGCATCACGTTTAAGCCAGGATATTTAATCCCGGAGCTGGGACTATGGCCGTGCTCGCAGGCAGAGCCTTCGGGCGGCTCCGAAAGGAGGGAGAACTAAACCAAGCGGCAGCATGTGCAAAACCGACTTGGCAATTGGCGTCAATCCTGGCGTCTCCGCGGCCACGACGAGCCCTCGCGACTTGGCCGCCGTGCTGTTTACTTGCCACGAAGCCAGTCGGCCTGAAATATTGCGGGGCTGGAGAGGGAACAGGCCAAATCCAGCCCCAGCAATTAGTAATTAAGCGTTTGGTGCTGGTCTCTGCATAGGTCTGCGCTGGAAAAACACACATGTCCTCGCCCCGGCCCATCTGCAGGGTAATTAAGGTACAAGAAGAGATGCTGCGGGGATTCTCGCACGCAGGAAAGCAAACGAATCAATGGGGTTTTTTGTTTCTGGGGGGAAAGGGGAGGCGGATGGAAGGGGGCAGCGAGCCAGGGCCGGCGCAGGAAGGAAACGGGAGGAGAAAAGCAGAATATTCGGAAGCAGGAGGGGAAATGGAGGCCGAGGGGGTTCAGCCGAGTCAGGGCAGCTTGAACCCGGCCCAAGATAAATTCGCATGGTGCTTCACTGCAGCTGCTCCCAGCTCCAAACCTTGTGCTTGCAGAGCCGTTAAATAAAATACACCACAACGCTACAGGAGTCGCTCCGGCTATAAATCACAGCTTAATTCAAGAGCTAGCTAAGGTGGCCGAGATTTCCATCGCAAACCCAAACCACAGAGCTCTGCTGGCACAACAAATTCATCCAGACCTTCCTGGGAAATACTTTATAATGTCCAAAATCTTCTGTTGTAACCCAGAGAACTGTCTGATTTTTGAGACTTGGAACACGCTTTTCAAGCCCAAACTTCAGCAACTTTATCTGTGCCTCATCGCAAACTTATCTTTTGCTTTTTGGTTGTTAAAAATGCCATGGTAAGCTGGAATTCTCTATCCTGATGCAAACCGGAGGAAAAGATGCAGGTAGGACTAAGCCCAGGTCCAGCAGAACGAACAAACCTTGTTTTGGTTCATTTTCACCTTTGGCAAAAATCCCGGCACACAATTATTAACTCATTAGTGCTTATGAACCATCTCAGTGGTGAAAGGGGCTCATCAGGGGATTTATTCCGTATTCGCCACCATCGCGTTTGTTGTTTCCATCCTGCTGCTATTTGCAGACTATTAAACCACTATGGTTTAATTCGACTTTTAAGCCATGATTAAGTGATTCCGTACTTCTCGCTTCACCAAAATGCAAAAGAAGAATCAAATCGGTGCTGATGGGCTATGTGAGAGCTCCACTGAACTAACACAATAATCTCCTGGTTCCCCGGCCCTGGATCAGAGCAAATTACCCCGAAAACGCCCGGTGTTTGCTCCATCCACCCACTGCCCCTTTGCTGTGTCTTCTCTCCATCCCCAATAGAAGATTTTGCAGCTGTACAAGGCAAAAAAGGTTGGTTCGCTGCATTTAAGTGTGAAGAACAGGAAGAGTTAAGGCAGAACAATCAGAATCCAATAATAAAGGCAGAAGGGCTGCAGCTTCTGCTTCCTCGTTCTGCCAAGGAAAACATGATTAGTTATTATTGTTTTAATTGTATTTAGACGCCAGGCTGGCTCAGAGTGTCACAGTGTGACACTGGGGGGCAAGAGTGACTTGAACCCCAACATGGACCCAGCACCCAGGTGGCTCCGGCGTGGCCACCGAGTTATTCCCTTATTTATCTCTTTGTTTATTCCCCTCCAGCTTCAGCGAGACCTCCCCTCCATACCTATAAGGAATTATCGAATAAAACACACTTCACATTAAATCACAGGAACATTTCAACGGCCAGATTTAATAACGCGAAATAAAGTCTTGTGGAAACCCACACACAGCTGTGGAAACCCCCAAATAAATCAGTTTTCAAGTGGCTGTACAGGAGCCAGGGAGCAATTTTTTCAAATTGCTTTTCTTATTTCTCTAATCTAACAAAGTCCTGCCCAAGGTTGTGCAGCAAATGGGAAAAGAACACGCTCATTTTCTTATCAATACGCTACTGTAAAGAAGAATAACCAGCCACTCCAATGTCACCATCATGCTTTTCACATCTATTCTTCTGCTCCCCCGAAGTAGAAGGCAAGTGGAAGAATTAATTAACACAAGATTGGATTAGGGCGCCTTGATTTACAATGTATTTCAGACAAGGGTGTGTGATCGGAGCAGATGAACAGATTATAAATAAAAGTCGGGATGTGTCATTAAGGCATCTGATTTGCTTCTGAAGCTTTATAAATTAACGCTGTGCAGGCAGAGGGGGGGAAGACGGAATGAGCCGCATCCAGAGGGATGTGGGACCCTGGGGGGACTTGGTCGTCCTCTTGGAGAACCTTGGTCATCCTCTTGGAGAACTTGAGTCCTAAGGACTGGAGAGATCCCCAAACCAGGATTTCTATCCTTAAAATAGATTAAAAAAGGAAGAGCGGAGATATTATGGAGTCGTCAGCTCAGCATCAAGTCATGGAAAAGTACTAGGGTGATGAATCAAGGAATTCTGAATTCTATGGAACAAGGAGATGAGTAACAACTAATTGGGATGTGCCAGGAATAAATCATGTCAAAATCATGTCATTGCATCCCCCAGCAGGGCAACAGGACAAGCCGTGGATGTCAGATGTGCGTGCTATGGAGAGGTTCTTGAGCCCAGCCTAACAAGGGAGCCCAGCCTGGGGAAAGGAAAATGCTGCGGAGCATGTGGAGGCTACAGAACCATCCCAGGAGTGGATTTGAAGACAGGCAAAATGGGAATGTGTATCCAGCAAGGTTCCCAACCATAGAATCATGTTGGTTGGACGAGTCCCTCAAGATGGTTGAGCCCAGCTGTGGAGGACCATGGTATAGTGCAAGAGGCCCAGAGCACGAGATGTCTGGGAACCACAAGCCAAGACATCAGGGTCAGAACTCAAAACAGCTTCCCAAGGTTGGAGACCTGGTCTGGCCAATGCGGGCTGGTATCGAGCACGAGGGACGTGGGGATGGGACCAGGAGCATCTGGTGAAGCTGTGGTGGTGCAGGGGTGGGAACGGGGCTCCTCGGACCTTGTGCTGAGCACACGGCCCAGTGTTGCTCTCCAGGGGACAAGGGACACCCCAACAAGCTGTACCCAGAGCCAGGCTGCTCCTAAAGCTCAGGAATAAATCCTTCCTCTGCCCTGGGGGCTGGAGGATGGTGGCTGCTTGCATAGAATCATAGACAGGTTTGGGTTGAAGGGACCTTCAAAGCCCATCTAGTCAGACTCCATCCAGCCTGGCCTGGGAGGTCTCAGGGATGGTTCATCCACCACCTCTGGGTACCTGGGCCAGACTCTCATCACCCTCAGGGCCAACAATTCCTTCCTGCACCTCAGGAAGGTGTGGAGCAGCTGGAAGGAATCCAGAAGAACACAGCAACCCGCGGCATGTAAGACATGACCTGCAAGGACAGATCACGTCAGCACCAAGCAGAGCCTAAAGGAGACTCGATGTTTGCTTTCCAATCATAAAAAGACCAAAGGAAAAAGACAACTTTGTCTCCCTTCCTAATTTATGTATTTATTTTACACTGTTTTCCCCACCATATTTTCTCCTCTTGCTTCTTTCAGCACCCATTGTCTGGCTGGAGCAGTCAATTTTGTGTTGGGCAACCAGGCTGTTCCACAGAAATGCAGGGAGCCTGACCCGGGTCTCTGGGAACAGGCTGTGGGGAAGAGCCCTATGGAGATCAATTCATGGCCATAGTTATATTTTAAGGTTATATTTGCTTGTTATTTCTCCTGGGACTGTGCTGAGGATGCTCTCCTGGAGCCGGTGATGCCAGGTCCAGCAGCCACCCCGGCGGGCAAGGCACTACCTAATGCTTTGCATGTGTTCATGCTCTTGCAAAGAGAAGAAACGAAAAATACAGAAGAAAAATAGATTGCAAAGAGCTTCATTTCCCCCTCCTCACGCTCCCCACCCCTGGAATTTGTGGTTTCTTGAACCGGGTCTTTTTTCTCCACACATCCCACATGGCCGCCAGTGCTGTGATACATCTGTATGGGAATGTGTTAGTCATATTCAGCTTTTAATTACATGATATGGTATAACGCTATTCATATCCCGAGAGAGCTGTTCTTTCTACTATAAATATAGTCTCTTACATGTTTCATTTATGAAGCAGTTTCTGGAGTAAAACAGTTCGAAATATCCTTACTCATCCTATGTTTTTATGTCTACAAAGTGATGGCAGGAGCGTCGATGCCTCATGTCAAATAATCCTGATAAATCACTTGAAGGAGGATACCGGGCTTTTTCACAAAAACCGACACGAACAGGCTGCAGGAACCTTCTCCATCCCAGCTTCTCCATCTCCATCCCACCTTCTCCATCTCCATCCCACCTTCTCCATCTCCATCCTTCCCCAGACCCACTGACCAAGCTCAATATGAGTTTCTATGTCACCTCCCCACTGAAATCAAGGCATTTGTCTCTGCAGACCAAGGATTTCACATTCTAATCCAGTACCTGCTGAGAAGTGCTTCTAGTCTGGAGTCAGCCAGCAGGTTCAAATCCTAATGAAAATTAATTTCTACGCATATATGTATATAAAAATTAAAAACATGTATTTCTAAATATCCTAAATATCCTCTAAATAGCCTAACAAGCAATTGGCTGTTTTTACCTGACCCTGGCAAGTCTCTGGCTGCAAAGGTGGGTTGTGATTTCGCCCCGTGTGCCCACCCTCGGCTGGGGACACCGAGTGGTCCCCATGTGGCTCCTTGGGGACAGACACCCCAGGGAACGCTGCTCAGCCTCCCACTTGCACTGTACGTGCTCTAAATGGGGAAGAAAAGAGGCAGCTATACCCAGAGATACACTTTTGAGGGATGCAATGCTGTTGTTTCATAGATTCTGAGCTTTGCCTGGTACCACAGGTGCCCATGGTCCCGCTGGTCACCAAGGCCACAGCCCCAGGCAGAGCCACCCAACTGCTCCGAGAGCCCGGGCCCAGCAAAGCCAGACATTAAACAGCTTCACCAGTCACTTGTGCGAACACAAAAGGTGCTGAGCAAGGCTGGATTCTTCCCCCATCCTGGTGATGCTCTTTGTGTGCTGGTATCACACATTGAGCCACCGGAAACCCCCACTAATTAGTACCAGCCCATGATGGCCGGGACTGATATATCCGAGTCCTGTCCTTTATTCCTCGTGCCCTCGCTGTTTGGTGGGACCAGCACCATCCCATCCTCATCCCTAAACCAAGCCCTAAACTGGACAAATCCCACAGCTCTACCAACAAAGACCAGATTGAGATCAAATAGGAACAAGCTGGGACGCAGAGCTAGGAGTTAAGACAACTGTAAGACAAACCCTTTGAATCCAATCCCGACTTCCTCGTAAAGCTCCCGCTGAAATCAATGGCTGGTTTGGACAGAGCATTTGTTTCTCGTTAAGCTTTAATTGTTGTTGATGTTTCTGTGCTCCTCGAAGCCAGGAAGGATGAGACCGGGATGCTAACGGGGCTGTGCATCCTGCAGCCCGTTCGGGGTCCATCACCAGCCCCCATCAGGAGTGAGGATACGGACACCTGGGGCCATGCACATCACACCTCTCCCTCTCTGCTTTACATCAACCTACCCCGGGGGCTTTTTTGGGTCCTTTTTTAAAAGCGAGGCTGACAAAATTAAGCATTTGGGATCGTGGATGAAAGAAATCTGGGGAGAGTTGCAAACAGACTCACCTCTGGGGTTGGGAGATGTGCTCTTTGAACTGGAGATGAACTATTTGGTATTAGCGGTGTATCCCAGGAGCTATTTTTAATCTGATTTAAGCCCAGGGCCCCCCATTTTATTCTGGGGTAACTCTTGGCTTTGCAGAACCCAACTCTGCCATTCACGACTGCATTTGGCCCTTAAACAAGGAGTTTGGAAGATTTGCTTTGAAACTTCCTCTAGATCAGCAGGATGTAACTAAAGGGCATTTTCGGTTGTTGTTCTTCTTGTGGGAATCATGACAGTCAGCTGAAGGATGGCCAAATAACTCCAGATATTTCGCTTCCCTTGTGAGCGAGAAGTGGTTTGATTTGCACAAAAAAAAAGACTGAAAAATGGTTCTTAACTTGCCATACAAGCACAATACGAAACCACTACCCAAGGCTGCCAAACAGCGCCCGAGGTGGACGGGTGCCCTTGCAGAACTGGTGGAGGAGCGATGCTTTCCATAACACCGCCTTGCGAGGATTTTGGGGATATTTCCTGGCTTTCTGCTCATTCTGCAGCATCACCAGCTCCATCCCTTTTCTACTTCCCATTTCTCCCCTTTCGCTCTGTTTTCAGCCGTTTCCCCACCACCCTTTCCTTTTCTTTCCAACTCTTGGCCTTTCTAGGAGCAGAGAGGTGGTGGATGAACCATCCCTGAGACACCCCAGGCCAGGCTGGATGGGCTCTGAGCACCCTGAGCTGGTGACGATGTCCCTGCTCATGGCAGGGGGGGCACTGGGGACATTCGAGGGTCCCCTCCTTCCCAAATCCTCCTGCCTGACCCACATCCCCCCCAAGCTGCCAACCACATCCAAGGCTCATCTGGCTGAGCACAGCCCTTCCTCCCCATGCAAACCTCCGAATAAGTGGCAATCTGATGTCCTCCCTAGTTTTTCATTTCCTGAGCTGTTTTAAGAACTTGCACCTGTGTAATAACCAAATACCAGGTTAAAATTGATACCAGCCTTCCAGGAGGTTGCTTGACCCACCCTGGCTTTAAACGCAATCTGTGAATGGATAAATTTTAATCCTTCACACATATTTTCTCCCTTGGAAATGCGCTACGTGTTGCTGGCGTGTAGGAGAAAACGGAACAAAAATGAATAAGAAACCCGTGCTATCAGACTTCCTTAAATGAGTATTTTCTAATAAGAAACTGAACAAGGAGATGGAGAGAGTGAAGGAGCACAGAGGAATAACAACACCCTGCACACCCACAAACCTCAAATCCACCTCCACCCCGAGTCCCACTGGCCAGGACCCCGATATCCCCACAGGGAGGCAGATGAACAAACTTCTTCCTTTTGCACTTCTTCCCTTTTTTAATCCCAGCAAAGTGTTTCTGTAAAGAACAAATCCTGACGGGTGTGTTGCCGGAGCCGGCCGGCCCCAACCAGCACAGACAATACCCGGGGCTGTGGGAACCGCGGCGCAGGAAGGAGCCGGGACCAGCAACAGCTGCAGCGTCTGCTTCTGCTCCACCAAAACCATCGCCCTGCAAAGCATCACCCTGAAACCCAGCACCCTGCAGAACATCATCCTGAAACCCAGCACCCTGCAGAACATCACCCTGCAGAACATCACCCTGAAACCCGGCACCCTGCAAACCCATCACCCTGCCAAACATCACCCTGAAACTCGGCACCCTGCCAAACATCACCCTGCAGAACATCACCCTGTAAACACATCACCCTGCAGAACATCACCCTGTAAACCCATCACCCTGCAGAACATCATCCTGAAACCCGGCACCCTGCCAAACATCACCCTGAAACCTGGCACTCTGCAGAACATCACCCTGCAAACCCAGCACCCTGCCAAACATCACCCTGAAACCTGGCACAATGCAGAACATCACCCTGAAACACGTCACCCTGCAAACCCATCACCCTGCAGAACATCACCCTGAAATCCATCACCCTGCAAAGCATCACCCTGAAACCTGGCACCCTGCAAACCCATCACCCTGCAGAACATCACCCTGAAATCCATCACCCTGCAAAGCATCACCCTGAAACCTGGCACCCTGCAAACCCATCACCCTGCAGAACATCACCCTGCAACCCGTCACCCTGCAAACCCATCACCCTGCAGAACATCACCCTGAAACCTGGCACAATGCAGAACATCACCCTGCAACCCGTCACCCTGAAACCCATCACCCTGCAAAGCTCACCCTGAAACCCGTCACCCTGCAAACCCATCACCCTGCAGAACAGCACCCTGCAAACCCATCACCCTGCAGAACATCACCCTGAAACCCAGCACCCTGCAAACCCAGCACCTTGCAGAACATCACCCTGAAACCCAGCACCCTGCAAGCCATCACCCTGAAACCCGGCACCCTGCAAACCTGGCACCCTGCAGAACATCACCCTGAAACCCATCACCCTGCAAACCCATCACCCTGCAAACCCACCACCAGCACGGAGGGGCTGACGCGATGCTGAGGGGCATCGCATCTGAGGAACGACAGGGGAGCACCCGCTGCTGTTCCACATCATGCAGCAGCAGAACCAATGCACCCAAATTAACTCAGAAAGGCATCGCCTGCAAAATTTGCAGCCGCCCGAATGGAGTAGATGATTTCTGGCCTTCTCCAAAGCAGGGCTGGGGAAGCTGGCATAAAGGGATGTGTCTAGGAGATGCGTCGCCCTCCACTGAGTATCTGCTCAATTTATACCGAGTCCCCACTGCTCATAACGCACCAGCACCAAGCCCTGGCAGTAGGGCTCCAGATTTTTGGCTCCCCTCCATCCCGAAGCCCCGGCATCGATTGGATAAACCTATTTAAAAAAAAACCGATCTAGAATGACTAAACACAAATTAGAAGTCGGATGATATAATTTCTCCTGCTAACAGCGCATCAGAGGGATGCGGGAAGACGCTTGCTCAACACACAGGAAGGAATGCCGATGAGAAATGAGTCAGCAGCGGCAGCAGGATGAATCCACAGTTGTCTCAATCAAAGCCGACTGCTTATTTACCCATCTGGGATGAATTTCTGTGCTTTGTGCGAGGAGCGAGCAGCAAGGGGCTGATGGGAGCCTGCATTCCTGCGCAACGTGGCTAATTCGGCTTGCTGGAGTAATTTGCACTCGCGGGCTGAGAAGGGGCTTGGAGGTAGAGCCACTGCAAAGCGGCAGCGAGTTTCCGATGAAAATTCGAGGAATGGAGTGAAAAAGAAAGGTTTTAATGGGGGGAATCAATGGTGATGTGTTCCACGAGGGGCTGGCACGTGGTGAGGTACAAGGACATGGCACTTGGTGAGGGACACGTGTGTCCTGGGGCAGGTCCAGCCGGGAGAAAAGATAAAGATCAATGCCCACAGTTCTGAGCAGACAAGATGAAGTACCTGTTCCTTTCCTCGGGGGATCCCCATGCCCAAAAGCATCACTGAAAAGCCAGGAATTCACTAATCCGCAGCTCAATAGAGAGAAGAAAGGCTGGAGAAGTCAGGAGGGTCTTGGGCTTTGTTTATATGTTGTATAAGTTCCTCTAACAGAGAGATTTCACAGGAAGAGTGGATGAGTTATCTGGAAATACAGATGGTGCTATTGGAAACGCTCAGTTTTTTAAACGCCCTAAAGAACCCAGTAAGGCTTTCATTTCAAAACAAAACAAAGAAAACTTGTCTATAAGCAAATAAACGCATCACTTTCCATCTTTACAAACATGTCAATTTACTGCTCACCCATCCTGGGGTGAGTTCTCAGCATCCACATCTCCAGCCTGTAACCCACCCAGGGGACGCTGCATGGTTGGCCCCATCGAGGAGTAATTTCCCCCCCCATCTGATTTTCACCCTCTTGGCCCAGGTAACCATTGAGGACCCGTTTGCTGGACACCGGAGCGAGGCGGGTGGTCAGTGCTGGGGCCATAAGGATGGATAACGGGCTGGAACAAGGCGCCGGGTGCCGGCGGCTCCTCAGCTGGCGCCCGTTATCATTTCGTACCTCCAGCCACTTCAAACAGCAGCCACTTCAAGAGAGCCACGAGCACTCACAGCCACGGCGGGTCTGCCTCTAATTACGCCGGCTCTGATGTGTAACATCCTGAGCATCCCCCGGCCCCACCGACTTCCCACCAACAGCATCAAAGGGGGACGGGGCCGGCAGCCCCGGGATGGGCTGGGGGTACCTGGGATGAGCATGAAGAACATTTGGCCAAACCCACCCTGAAACCCTCTCCATTTCCTCCCACACCAGCACCAAACCCAGCTCATTCCCACCACGTTTCAAAAGCAATATTGATTTTTTTTTTAAGAGCATAACTCTTTTAATCCGAACCACATTTTCGCAAATGAGCCGCTAAATATTTGCTGTGTCTTTCTTTTTTTCCCCCCCGAAATAAATCCTGCGCGCCAGATCCTCTTTGGACGTAACTCATTGCAGCTTAAAACGAATTAACTCCGTTCACACCAGCCTTTTGTTTCACAAGCCCCTGCTCCCCTCCCTGAGGAAGAAACGCGTGTTTTGCTGATGAACAGAGCTTTTCCAAGTATTATCGTTATTCCTGTGACACAGATAAATCACTCTTTGCATTTATTAACTCCTCATCCTCGTGCTATGGGATGGGGCGGGGGGTCCCTACCCTGGGTACCACCTGCCTGTGGGGACATCAAACTGTCCCCATCATGGGGAGGTGACCAAAGGGCTGGGAGCACTTGCCGGGATCTCTAGAGGTTTAAGAGCGCTTGCTTATCCTTATCACGATGCTCCAAATCTGATAGTCTTATTTCTCAGCCACAATAAGTTCAATTGCCAGCAGATAAGACTGGCTCAGCAGTCTTGCGTTTTCGTTAATCTCCGATTAATTTTAATGATCTTTCAGCCCCTTTTATTCCACATTACTCAGGACTTTCACATAATCTTCGTGTCTAAGCGCGGCTCCGCTGCCTTTAATCCACGCCGATATTTCTGCCTCCCCTTGGCGCTCCTCCGCGTGCCACCAAAGCTGCTGGTGTCACCTGCTCATTCCACGGGGCTTCTCACCTTCTTTATTAATTATTGTATTGGCGCTGCAACCACGTTAACAGACAGCAGGAATTTACGACGCTCATAGAAACCAAAGGCAAAGCAACCACAGCCTGGCTCCACGGGACCTTCCGTCTCCCTCTAACAGCACTCATTTTTAGGGAAAAAAGGTCAAATGGGGTGTCCTAGGCTTTGAACACTCGGGGTCCAGCTGCCCATCTGCAGAGGATGCTGGAGCTGGTGGGCAGCCCAGCGCCCCGGGGCCGCCTGGGTCCCACTGATAAGGGCCCATCAGTCGCGGGTGCCGCTGCCAGGAGGGACGAGCGATGCCAACGCCGCCTTAACCGAACAGACACCAAACTCGGGGCACCGCTGCCTCGTGCCAGCCTGAGACACCCCAGTGATGCTCCTCAGGTACCGAGGAAGGCGCTCTGCAAGCCCAAGGGACACAGCATCACCCCCAAAATTACCCCCGGTGGGTCCCGTATGCAGCTTCACAATTACTGCGGCATCCAAGGCGCAGCTTTGATTCCTGCACATCTCCCCAAGCGACGCTCACGCCACCCCGAGTCCCTCAGAAAAACCCCATTAGAAGCATCACCAGCCCTCGGCCAAGCAGGAAAATCCTGCGAACACCCAGCCAAAGCCTCTGTGCATGGAAACGCCAGCGTGGCCCAGGGGCTTTTGCACTGATCCTCTCTCAGCTCCCAAACACGCTCCAGCTCCTTGTGATCCACACACAGGGATGGAGCGGGGGGCCAACCACACACCTGGGATGCCCGAGGAATCACATTCACACTGCGTGGAACAGTCCCAACACTCTGCAAGTCTTTTCCCACATCAGTATGGGCAAAACTAAGGGTCTATCTTGATTAATCACCAGTATTTTCTGTCGCCTTTTAGTCTGGAGTGCTGAGGATATTAATTCTGCCATCCAGGACTCCTATTTGCCATCACCACCCACTCGACCCAGCTGCTTGCTGGGTGCAGGGTCACGGTGATGCCAGCCATGCACCGGGCTCGAATCTGACCAAAAAGACAATGACAATTCAGGGGACGATGGCAAGCAGCGCTATGGGGGTGCTGCACCCCCAGCCTGGATGTAAAGACACAACTAAATCACACAGAGCCCCCCTGTCGCAGCTGCAGCCACAGCCCAACAGCTTGCGGGCTGCAATGCAATAGTTATTTCCCCCACCCCCTCTCTTTTTTACAAATGCGATTTTTCTCTGTGGATTAGAGCATCATTAAGCCCCCCAGACCCGCGTGTCCTACATCACCGGCCCTCACCCCCCGGCTCCAGCACCGGGATGGCAACCACTGCTCCCACCACGGGGATAGCAGGAGCATCCCAGCATCTCCTGCCCAATATAAACCAAACCCCAACCAACCAAACCCCGGCGACAGTAGCGATAAAGTAGTTTTGGCCTATTTCCGATGATTTAATCCTCTTTAGACTTCTTTGACTCTCAGGCTTACAGTTATTTAGCGCATTTCGGTAAGTATCTGAGCACACATCTGCACCCAGGTTCGCTTCGGGCGGATTTGAGCATGGGGGTGCTTTGCTCCTCCCAGAGGGACGTTGCAATTCGATTTACAGCCATTCTTTCCCAATACGACTTTATTTTGTCTGACAGAACCAAATACTCGACCACAAAAAGTTGTTTCTAGCAATATTACGCTTTTATATGGTACTATTAAAAGCAATAAATAGTACTAAAATAAGATTCTGGCTGTTTTTGGAGTAGAGATGCATTTGCGAGCATCTTTGTGCTGTCCCTCCCCAGGGAAGGTTTTCAGCACCCACAGAACCACGAGCACATCCCGGCTGTGCTGGGGAGGGATTGAGAAGGCGGCCGCAGGATTCCTCTTCTAAAGAACAATATTGGCTTAGCGCGGTAAAGAAGATCAATGAGTCCTAGCTAAGGATCTACCCCAGGCATTTAGCGCTTCCGGAGGGATGCTCTGGGTACCAAACTCAACCTGAGGGATGCTCAGCACCTTCAGCATCGCAGCCCCTCACGGAGGTACAACCCGAACCCCCTCTTTTTGCTGACAAAGCGGTCCTGTATCAATCCCACCCAGGTTTAAGCCACCCCGCAGCATCGCGGGAGTGTTTCCCGGTCCCATCCCAGCGACAGCCGACTACAATCTGATTAACGCTAGATTACAACAGGGTGGGTTTTTAAGAGCTTAAAAGCAGCTCAGGCTACAGAAATCTAGCTGATCGTATCAGCAGCATTTGAGAAAATCGCCACATAGAAGGGAACGGCAAATTTTGGGCGGTTCTTGCCAAAGGGGCCATTTACTGATAGAGAAACTTTCCAGCCCATTTTGTTCGGTGTCAGTTTGTATCTGCAGAGACTCCCATGGACCCCCTGCATCGCTCTCCCGGGCAGATCCCTGGCTTGTTTAGGGGCTATTTTGCTGTAATATTTTCATTTTTCACCAAAAAAGCTTCCAAGTTTGCCCTATGGGGAATGGGAAGACACTGGCAGCTTTACAACACTGCTGATAATTGCACTGGATGGGAAATAAATCAGTTTTCCAGGGAAGGACGCAGTCCTAACCAGCAATGGGCAGGAATAACCCCCAGAAAGCCCTTTTACCCAGGGAAGCATCTGTTTGCTCTTCTCAGAGGTGCCTCAAATGGGCGTTCACCCCAAAACTTCCAGTAACGTTGGTATAAGCAGAAAAGAGAGGGAGAAACTGCTAAAGTGATATTAAGAGCACGTAGCGAGTGGTAGTTGGTAAAGACAAGCAGTTGAAAGAAAAACCAGCACAAGGAAACATTACTGACCTGGGTGGGCGCTACCAGTGCCTGGTCCCTTTGTCCCTTTGTCCCCTTGTCCCCAGGTGTCCCAGGGCCACCGCGCTGCCGGGCAAACACCAGCAGGTCCTGCAGCAGCCCAGCCCGCACCTGCTGCCAACAGGGCTTTGTTCTCCAAAACCCGGGCCACACGCTTCCCTACCTTCCCAAGATGCAACTGACCTTTCCCATCATCCCCATCATCATCCTCCTCAACATCACCCCCATCATCATCCCCATCATCATCCCCATCATCACCCCCATCATCATCCCCATCCCCATCATCATCATCCCCATCATCATCATCGTCATCATCCCCATCCCCATCATCATCATCCCCATTATTCCCATCATCCCCATCCCCATCTTACCCACCATACCCATCACCCCCATCATCCCCATCATCATCCTCATCCCCATCATCATCATCTTCATCCCCATTATCATCATCACCCCCATCCCCATCATCCCCATCTTACCCACCATCGCCATCATCCCCATCATCATCATCATCCCCATTCCCATGATCCCCATCATCCCCATCCCCATCTTGCCCACCATCCCCGTCACCCCCATCATCACCATAACCATCCCCAACATCCCCACCATCTCCATCATCCCCATCATCATCATCATCCCCATTCCCATGATCCCCATGATCCCCATCCCCATCCTGCCCACCATCCCCGTCACCCCCATCATCACCATAACCATCCCCACCATCCCCACCATCTCCATCATCCCCAGGCCCAGGTGTCCACCCTGGGCAGAGCTTTGGGCACTGCTCTGTTTTTCAGCAGAAATACATTAAACCCCCGTCTCTGGACGCAGGACCCGCAGCTGCTCATCCACCCTCCGGCACTGGCCCGTACACAACAACTATTGGCAAACCCAAAAAGCTGTTTTCACGAGCAGCTGAGAGAGCCGGGCACGAGATGTAGTTTTGGGGGGACATCCTGAGGTCGGTGGGTCTTAAACATCACGTACTGTGCTCACACCTCAGAGATTTACAAGCTCCAGACACGCGGGATGGATTTACCGGCTCCCTAAAGAATCGATTGAGATGGAGCCAAGTTTCCCCGAGCCATCGGCCACGGGACGGGGCGGGATGATTCCAAACTCTATCTATAAAGAATGAAACGCGTTCTCCCACCCTTCAGCTCTTCTATTCTGTTGGAGCCCTGTTGCTCCGTCAGAGATGCTGGTTGACTCTTCATTTGTTTAAAATGACCTACTGTCCTGGTCGGGAAGAAAATGGCCGTTAAACACACATAATTTCATTTGCAACAGTCAAACTGCATGGTTCAGTAGCAACAGGTTGTGGTTAGAAGGGTTAAACGGCAACAAGAAAACTCCTTTCGTTGGCAAAACTAAAGGCGTTATCATTCAATATTCCCCACATTCCGCAACCACCGGCCCCTGTGAGAACGTAGGTATCAATAACAACCGAAAATACCCCAAAGACACTGCGTGGATCAATAAATCCTCAGCGCAAAGCTGTGGGAGCTGCGTAAATGTTGTATGAACCTGCCCTCCCCATCGTTTCTCCAACACCGACCCGAGGCCGTTCCATCAAAATCTCAGCTTGTATGGTCCCACCACCGCAATTTGCACAACTTCGCTATTGAGATGTGAGGCAAGGAGTTTGTATCGGTCTGAATTCGGTGTTCAGGTCCAACGGTGCCCACCAGAAGAGAACAATCATCATAAAACAAGAACCACGAGGTAGGTTGGGAAACAAGGCTGGTGGGTTGGGTTTGTGCATCCCCGCTCGCTCCCGCAGGCGCTTTGTGCTCTTCCAAAGGCGTGAAATACAGATTTTGAACTATAGAACAGAGGAAAACCCAGAGGAGAATGAGAATGAAAATAATCTTGCCTTTTTACAGCACTTTCGGATGCGAACGCGGAGAAAACGCGGCGGTGGGAAGCACAAAGCACCACCGGGGCACCGCGCACAAACCCCAATGGTTGATATCCCCAAAATGCGCTCTTATTCTAAAAAAAGGCCCCCAAAAGCAGGCAGGGGAAATGAAAGGCGAGTGTCGGGAAGGGTTTATAAAAATGGCACATTTATTGCTACAGAACGGTCATGTACATGACGGCATCGAGTAACTACAGATGAGAAACAGGTACCGGCCCAACAAGCTGCCCGGGGCGGCTCTGGCTGCGGGAACAACTCCAGCGCGCAACCTGTTCGGCCACTTCTACAAATCAGAAATACACCAAAAAACATGAAAAAATCGAGGCACTCAGCCACACATTGAAAACAAGGTGTAACTGTTCATTTTTTTTTTCTTTTGTGTGTGTTTTTCCCTTTTTTTCTCTATTTTTTCCCCCGTTTTTACTGCCGCGCCTACGTGTACAGTCGCAAAAAACGGCCCCGTTGCGACCTACAACTAAAAGGAAAAGCTACCGTACAGTTTCATCTCCATAACACATGGTAAAATAACGTCTTTTAAATAGTAAAATAAAGTAACAAACTTTTACTCAGAATGATTCCAAAAATCTACAAAGAAGAAATATTCAGAATCTGACCATTTTTTTTCTTTTTCCGTAATATTCCTGGTATAAAAGGATTGCTCCTGTGAAAAATAAGCCAAATATAGGTCTTTTTATTTTTAAATTTAGTTTTTTTTTTCTTTTTTTCTCCTACTAGGGTGTACTACAGTCTATTTTATAGCAAAAAGAGCACTAGACAAACGAAGCTTTATAACAAAAAGCCAGGCACTGATACATGGTAAATCTCTGCTTGTTTGTTCTCTTATCGTCACTTAATTGCATCACAAGTAACAAGAATGAAAAAGGCCACAGTTCATATATCTTCACCATTACATAAGTCTATAATACTTGAAATGAGTATGGTCAAACCAGCACTGCACGAATATGGATCAAGTCCCATGAGAAAGAACATCGTTCTGTTTGAAGAAAAACGAAAAATAACCAATGAACAGAACAAAAAGCCAAAGGAAAAGCTCGGGCCCCCCGGGCCCTGTGCCCCGCTGTGTTGGAATCCATATTCCATATGAATTCATTCCATATTCCACCTCTGTGGGTTTTTTTTCCAGTCAACCAGTGGACTAATTCTTACTATTAATCTATTCTTTCCCTTTTTAACGAATATTTTAGCGTTATTCTCGATTTGTGCTTGTTTCTGCCGCCGTCTCGCCATTCGTGGCTCGGGCGGCGTTGGGACGCGGGTCGCACTCTGCCTGCGGGATGCAAAGGTGAACCCCCCCGGCCCTGCCCCGGCGCCTTCCCCACCGCCCCCACCCCAAAACACCCTAAAAAAACCCCCCCAAAACCTCGGAAGACTGAATCAGTACAAGTTGCATCACTGGTAGGACTGACAGTTGTCGAAACGTTAGTGTTCCTCGCAGCTACACAGAAGACAAATGGTAAAAAAGTTCTAGATGAACAGATTCCCTATTCAGCATATTCATAAATTACTTGAATGTGGAGGTGGATCAGTTCGGAAAAAGCTGCTAATTGCGGATTTTGCTTTCTGTCAGAGTTTCTGAGCCCGCTTTCCTCACCGCAGGGCACGGCTTCGCTAAGGAACCTTCATCACTTTGCTGAGCACCGCCAGCCCCGTCCCCTCGCACGGAGCAGCTGGAGCCGCACGCCTTACCTGGGCTGGGGAGCACGGGGAGCTCCCACTCACACACTGGGGGTGCCCCTGGAGATCCTGGGCAGCTGGAGCGGAGCTGCGGTGCTGAACGCCGGGATGGACCAGGGCGCGTCCTGCGGGCAGGCGGGGCCGCGAGCTCGGAGGGGGTGGCAGCATCCGTCCCACGGGCAGCATCAGCATCCTGCTGGCATCATCCCACCGGATCCATCCTGATGGATCCATCCCGCCGGCAGCATCATCATCCTGCTGGCATCATCCCGCTGGATCCATCCTGCTCGATCCATCCCACTGATAGCATCATCATCCTGCTGGCATCATCCCGCCGGATCCATCCTGATGGATCCATCCCGCTGGCAGCATCATCATCCTGCTGGCATCATCCCGCCGGATCCATCCTGCTGGATCCATCCCGCCGGCAGCATCAGCATCCTGCTGGCATCATCCCGCCGGATCCATCCTGCTGGATCCATCCCGCCGGCAGCATCATCATCCCGCTGGATCCATCCTGTTGGCATCATCCCACCGGATCCATCCTGCTGGCATCATCCTGCTGGATCCATCCCGCCGGCAGTAGCATCATCCCACTGGATCCATCCTGCTGGCATCATCCCACCGGATCCATCCCACTGGCGGCATCAACCATCCCGTTGGATCCATCATCCATCCCACTGGATCCATCCTGCTGGCATCATCATCATCCCACTGGATCCATCCTGCTGGCATCATCCCACCGGATCCATCCCACTGGCGGCATCAACCATCCTGCTGGATCCATCATCCATCCCACTGGATCCATCCTGCTGGCATCATCATCCCCCCACTGGATCCATCCTGCTGGCATCATCCTGTTGGATCCATCCCGCCGGATCCATCCTGCTGGCAGCATCCTGCCAGATCCATCCCGCTGGATCCATCCTGCCGGCAGCATCATCATCCTGTTGGCATCATCCGACCAGATCCATCCTGCTGGATCCATCCTGCTGGCATCATCCTGCCAGATCCATCCCGCTGGATCCATCCTGCTGGATCCGTCCTGCCAGCAGCATCATCATCCTGCTGGCATCATCCGACCGGATCCATCCTGCTGGCATCATCATCATCCTGCTGGATCTATCCTGCTGGCATCATCTGACCAGATCCATCCTGCTGGATCCATCCTGCTGGATCCATCCTGTTGGCATCATCCTGCCAGATCCATCCTGCTGGATCCATCCCGCCGGCAGCATCATCATCCCACCGGATCCATCCCGCCGGCAGCAGCATCATCCTGCTCGCATCATCCCACCGGATCTATCCTGCTGGCACCATCCCGCCGGATCCACCCCGCCGCCATCCGTCCCCCGGCGCCGTGAGCATCACCCCGAGCTGCTCCTCGACTTCAGCGCCAGACCTTTTCTAATTTCAGTTCCAGAAGCTAAACCTGTCATTTATTTTCTGTCCACGGATGGCTGCAAATAATCACGAGGTTGGTGGTCTCACTCCGTTTGGTGTTTCGCACGGGCAGCGCGGTCCCGAGCGTCTCAGGGATGGTCCCGGCGGGACGCACCGGCTCGGTGCTCTCCTGGAGAACACATCTATGGCTTGTTGGCGGGCATCCGGAGGAGAAGCCGCGCGGCGCGGAGCGGAGCGGCAGAGCCGGGCTCAAGCTTTGTTAATCCCCCTCTCAGCTAAACCTGCTCCGAGTGCCCCGGCGGGCCAATCCACCTCCACATTTGAGAAACTTATCGACAAATCAAAGCACTGCGAAAGTTTCCTCGCTACTGGACATATTTACAGTTCTCAGCACGCACACAGCTAATCCGAATGGGATGGGGATGTCGGAGGTGAGCACGTGGTACCTATCGGATTTGTTCTTCACGTTTTTTTCAGAAACAAACATAAACTTCAGATTCTTGTATCTCACTATTTCATTTCAATGAGACTTTTGTTCTGTTTTCAACCACACAGATTTTTATAAACAAAAGAACCGATACAATGTATTAAAACACATAATAACAAGAGTCTACATGTAAAAATATAACTTTTACATACACAATTTCAAAATAATGATACGTTTGCCATTTGTTGCATAAAATTTACAAATGTCTTTTCATTACTATATAACTGGCAAAACAGGAGAACAGATGGAACATTTAGACCGTCCGATGGATTTATGGCATTTATTCAGTGTCTATTGATAGGTGGGAAGAAAAACCTACTCCGTTTTATTTCCAATACATGCCAGGTTGGTGTGGCTGTAAAAATAGAGACTGGAACTCGAGACAAAAGGATGCTGACAAATACTTCACTAGGAGCACTATCTGGTAATCGTACTGTACACCAAAGTCCAGCGTTAATCCGGATTCACTACGGAAGTTGGTTCGGTTGTGCCCAGACTTCAAAGCCAGTTCTCTGATGAGCTGCTGTGCCACGTATGTCGCTATTAAACACGTTAAGTAAAAACTTCATTCGTACTGGCCAGAGAAAATACTGCTCTACCACCCCTCCTGGACAAAGTGCAACTTAATGCTTTAGGACTCATAAGGCTTGTTAGAATAATGCTGCATGATGACCAAAAATTGGCATTTCACAAAGAAAGGAGGAGGCAGCGAGTGGTCTACACTTAAATAATCCACTTAAAAACGCAACGCAACAACGGAAAAAGGAAACCGACCGGATCTAGCACGCTACTTGCGATCCCCCCCGCCCCGCCACGGTCCCCCCGGCCCCCCGGTCTGAGCGCGGACTCAGGCGGGGGACGCGGCACCCGCCGCGGGCTCGCGGCCACTTCCAGCATGTCATGGGTTTGTGGTTTTTATTGGTTTGTGTGGTTTTTCCCGATGATAGAAACATTGGAAGGCACAGTGGTAACGATTTGTAGCATTCTAACCTTGTACCTCTGAAAATCCCAGAACAAAAGGGGGGAGTGGAGCGGCCGGGGGGGGGCGCTCCCGCCGTCCCCTCCGCCCCACGGCCCCAAGGAACGACTTTCTACTCTTAATTATGAATGAGAAGCAACGTCAGGGTCAGCGTTCCGTCCTGCACTGCCCCTCCAGAGACAGAGTTGGCACCGCAGGTCACAATAACCGAAAGAACCCAAAAGAAAACCAAGGGGAGAGGGACAGAAATCAGACCAAAAAACCCTTATTTACAGTAAAATCTTCTTCTTAAAAAAGTTAATCAGTACTATTTTTTTACAGGAGCAAAAAAGTCTGAAACGAATGAACAAAAGCTTACCATAGTCACTAAATTTTTAATATATATTTATATATATATTTATATATATATATATTTGTCATAGGTCTATAAGATCCATCTGTTCCTCCTACCCTAAGGAATGGCTAATGTCATCGCTTCCGTTTTCATTAGGACGTTTGCTGGTTTTGTAAAGATCTGGGCAGCAAAGCTTCCCTTTGAATATCCAGTAAGTAGAAACACTAGCTGTCTAGCACACCAACAAAAGCGCTCGTTTTGCTTTCCTTCAGAAGTACACTTTTTCATTATTGCAAGTTTACAATTTTAAATTAAATAGTTTTTTTTTCTTCTTCAGACTTACAAATTAATTATATCTTTTTTTTTTTTTTTTTCTTTCTTTTCCAAAAGAAGTTTAGGCACAAATGCATTGTCCCACAGTGTGGAGAAGATTGCCATTCAGTCTCTAGGCTGCGCACGGACAGCTCGGAACATACTGCGTTAGACATTCTGCGTGATATGTTAAAGAGAGGCGGCCCTCAAGTTGCACTTGGTTGTTCGCTCGTTTGTCTCTTTCCTCTCGCTTTTAATACTCGGGAATGCTGAAATCTCTTGCGTCTGCGATTCTTAACTACTCAGACTTGTCTTATATTACAAAAAAGGGGTTAAGGAGAAGTGTTTATGTGGGTTTAAGATAATACAGCTGTTAAGGAAGTGGTCTCTTGCTTAAATGAAGAAATGTGGCAACTTGGACCTGCGGAAGAAATGAAACAAGTTCTCCTTAGTCGAGGAGCCTTGAGTGCGTGGCCCTGCACCCTCCACTCCGACACCGCCGTGGAAACGGAGGTGACCCAAACCCGTTCCTAAGGGAAACGCGCTGACCAGACTCGCCCGCCCCGAACCTGCCTGTTTTTACATCTGTCCCATGTGGTTGGAGGCGTCTCCCATCCCAGGGTGCGGTCCTGCCAGCGAAAGCGGAGGAGGATCCGAAGACACCTTCTCTTCTTCCCTTCTTTTCAGACACGCCGCTTTCGGGTTCAGGTTTCTTTCTGTTGAATCGAAGCAAAAGGCCATTTCAAATATTCACTTTCCGGAGCGGAACGGCACAAACGTTCAAAATCATTAATGGTCAGTGCTCTGCTCCAGTCCCGGAGGCTGCGGCCGGGCCGGTCAAGCGCTGGAACACCCCGTGTGCTCTGCAGACACCCCGTGTGCTCTGCAGACACCCCGTGTGCTCTGCAAACACCCCGTGTGCTCTGCAGACACCCCGTGTGCTCTGCAAACACCCCGTGTGCTCTGCAAACACCCCGTGTGCTCTGCAGACACCCCGTGTGCTCTGCAGACACCCCGTGTGCTCTGCAAACACCCCGTGTGCTCTGCAGACACCCCGTGTGCTCTGCAAACACCCCGTGTGCTCTGCAGACACCCCGTGTGCTCTGCAGAGGAGCAGCCCAGCTTAGCACTGAGTTTGGGTCTTGCTACAGAACATAAAACATGTCCAGGCCCTTCCCCAGCGCCCCAGTGCTATCGGGGAACACAAGCACTGGGGGTGCTCGAGGTGCCCGGCCCGCTCTGGGTGACCAGGGTCGGGCATCCCTGGCTGCGCTCCCCCCAGCCAAAAACCGTGTGAAACTCATGAAGGATCTAAGGGATTCGCGGAAAGGAGGTTCTTGGAGACATGGTTTAGTGACAACCTTGGGTTAATGGTTGGACTCAATGACCTTGAGAGCCTCTTCCAACCAAAATGGTTGTGGGCATCCTGGGGTGGGTTAGAAGGAGGTGGTCAGTAGGTCAGAGAGGTTCTCCTGCCCCTCTGCTCTGGAATATTGTGTCCAGTTGTGGCCCCTCAGTTCCAGAAGGACAGGGAACTGCTGCAGAGAGTCCAGCGCAGCCACCAAGATGCTGAAGGGAGTGGAGCATCTCCCGGGTGAGGAAAGGCTGAGGGAGCTGGGGCCCTGGAGCTGGGCAAGAGGAGACTGAGGGGGGACTCATTCATGGGGATCAATATGGAAAGGGGGAGTGTCAGGAGGATGAGCCAGGCTCTTCTGGGTGACAACCAGTGACAGGACAAGGGGCAATGGGTGCGAACTGGAACACAGGAGGTTCCACTTAAATATGAGAAGAAACTTGTTTGGGGTGAGGGTGTCAGAGCCTGGCCCAGGCTGCCCAGGGAGGTTGTGGAGTCTCCTTCTCTGCAGACATTCAAACCCGCCTGGACACCTTTGAGGACACTGACCTCGGACCTGCTGCTCTAAGCTGAGGATGACGGCCACAGCCTGGTGTAAGATCAGGAGCTTGGTCTGGGGCTTGTCGCTCTTGAGGTGGAGCTGCACCATGCGGCCCAGCTCCTTGAACGCCTCGTTGATGTCGCGGACGCGCAGGCGCTCCCGGGCGTTGTTGGCCATTCTCCTCTCCTTCTCCCGCTCGGCTTTCTGCTCCGGTGTCAGGTCTTCGTCGTCGTTATTGCTGGGAGACAAAAGGAATACATCATTTTCTAATGATGTGGAAAACAAGGAGGGCGAAGGTTTTCAACAGAGCTTCTGCAAAACCAGGGCTCCAAGTCATGAACAGAGCAAATCACTCATTGTCACCCTTTAACCCCGAAGGACGCGCCGGTGGCTCCTGTGCTGCTCCCAGCTTTGCTGCCTGTGGGTTCGCAGCACTAAGGGGGGAACTTCTGCATCCTTTTGGCAACAAAACCGCTTTCTATGCAGATAAAACGATGATTTCAAATTGCAAACACACCCACTGGTGAGTCACTGGCACTATATAATTGGAATTGGCTATGCAAATGGAGTAATACATTTTCAGCAGTGGATTGAGACGGAGAACTAAATATCAGGAGTAACCTTTTAAAGCTGCAAGCATGTTAAAAGCAAAATCGTTAGCCTACAAAAGCTTCAAAGCACATATAAATATGCAACAGTGACAGCTTATTTGCTGAATTAACAACAAGTGCGATCACCTCACATGGGCACAAAGGTGCTTTCTTCTTACCGTATCATAAATGCACATGAAAGCCTCACTTGTACACATGGTTACATCAACACATTCACTCAGAGAAAATCCTGAATGTCATGTATTTTCTCCGGTCATAAGACATGTGAATATAATAAATTTAAACAGCAACGGGTGCTGGTCGATAGGTCCGAGTCTGCTCAGGCGCGTCTTACCTGGGCTTGGTTTTTATATAGGTGTGGGACGACAAAAAGGCCGTTCAATCGTTACAAAGATGCCCTGAACAAAGCCGGGCTGTGCCTGCATTGCGGCTTTTTTGGCTGTGATGCCAAATCTCTGCAGCGCTGAGCTGGACCTGGGGCCCGTGGTGACAGGTAAGCCAGGCAGGTGGCCATCAGGGACAAAGTAAAGCCTGGCGCGTGCTCAGGGCCACGTCTGCAACACTCAGACACTGTTCATGTTCACCATCAGTTCCCAGAATCCGGCTACAGTTTCACTAATACCTTTCCAAAATTATTATAAAGAATATGGCGAACAAGTAAAGATGAATAAATCCCCCGCTTAAACCTGCGGAGCCCAGGAGATTTACACAAGTTGAGCACCGGGAATGACAAATCTATTGCACAGATAAAGGAAAATCACACAGTTCATTAGGTCAGATGCAGGTGCCATCAGCTCTTAGGCACATTTTCAAAGAGATAAAAATCCATACTGTATTCCAATTTGCAAGCATAGGCAGAAAGGAATAACAGCCCAATTAATACATTTGAGTGCAACGCAATTTCTTGCAACTTGCTCAGTGTCCGAATTTGCCAATGGTTGGAATTTGAGGGCGTCCTGGAGCACAGGTCCCAGCCGGGAACTGGGCACTGCCAGGACAGCCACGCCGTTCCACTCATGCTGTGGTTTTACCTGCCAGGAGAAAACCTCAGTTTCCTCCTGTTCTGTTCACTTCATCGAAATCCAGTAAAGGAATTAAATGAAGCGACACTATTATATACTGTTACCTAGATCTTGACCTAGTAATTGATTTGATATCCTTCTTGTCATCCTCTAGTTTCTTGTCCTCAGAAGACTTGGTGTCCTGGAGGTTTTCGTCACCCTCGTCGTCAGATTTGATTTCGGAGCTGCCCGAAGAGACGCTCTGTCCCTGCAGTCCGGCCGGCATGCCTGCGGAAACACACGGAGGTCAGCTGTTTGCACACCCCTAGCTGTGATAACGGAGCTGTAACCCCAGTCGCACGTCGGGACGGGGTTCGCAGATACTCACCCCTGTACGGGTCCTGGGGCGGGTTCAAATCCGGGGACGTGGCGGACTGGACGGGCAGCTGCGGCACCGGGACCTGGTTTGGCACGAGCGAGTGGCTCCCGCGGAGGCTGACGCCGTCCTCGCGGTGCGCGCCCACCTGCGGGGACACAGCCGGCGCTCAGGGCTGCGGCAACGGACACAGCCGGACAGGGAGACAGCGAGGGACAGCGAGACGGGGCGCGGGGACGTGTTTCACTAGAGGGCGCAGACGGCCTGTACAGCCGCACCACGCACAGCTGTACCATGCACACCGTGCACAGCCGAACCGTGCACACTGTGCACACCATGCACAACTGTACCATGCACACCATGTACACCATGCACAGCTGTACCATGCACACCGTGCACATCTGTACTGTACATGCCATGCACAGCTGTAGCATGCACGCTGTGCACAAGTTGCACAGTCATACCGTGCACACCATGTACGCCATGCACAGCTGTACCATGCACACCACACACACCTTGCACAGTCGTACCGTGCACACCATGTACGCCAGACACAGCTGTACCATGTACACCATACATACCCTGCACAGCTGTACTGCACACACCGTGCACAGCTGTACCATCCACACTGTGCACAGTCATACCACGCACACCGTATATGCCATGCACAGCTGTAGCATGCACACCATGCACACCTTGCACAGCCGTATCGTGCACATCATGCACACCTTGCACAGACACACCATGCACACCGTGCACAGCCATACCATGCACAGTTGTAGCATGCACACCGTGCATGCCATCCAGAGCTGTACTGCACACACCATGCACAATGTGTACAGCTGTACCATGCACACTGTGCACACCCTCCCGTGCATACTGTGTACACCATGCACAGTTGTACCCTGCATACTGTGCACACTGTGCATGCCATGCACAGCTGTATGGCACACACCATACGCACCTTGCACAGCCGTACTGTGCACACCCTGCAGAGCTGTACCATGCACACCATGCACAACTGTACTGTGCACACCACGCACAGCTGTACCGTGCACGCTGCGCACACTGCGCACAGCCACACTGCGTACAGTTGTACCGCATGCACCATGCACACCATGCACAACTGTACTGCACACACTGTGCATGGCACACACAGCTGTACCATGCACACCGCACACAGCTGTACCATGTACACCGTGCACATCTGTACTGCACACACCCCGCACACCACGCACAGCCGTACCGTGCACACTGTGCACACCACGCACAGTTGTATAACATAAACCACGCACACCGCGCACAGCCGCACCGCACACACCACACACAGTTGTACCACATAAGCTGCGCACACTGTACATCACACACACCGTACCTCCAGGTGTCCCACGCACACCCTACACCTGTACAGCTGCAGTGTGCACACTGTGCACACCCGCAGCGCACACACAGTACAGCCGTACCGCGCACACCGCGCACAGCGCCGGGAGGACGCGGCGCCACACGCCCGGTGACAAAGCCGGCGGAGCAGCTCAGGCAGGTAAAACGTCAAACCGCCTCCCAGGGCGCCGGCGCCGAGCGCACCGAGTCCTGCCCATCTGTCTTCTATCATGTCCGCCAACAGAGCTGACAATTATCTTAATGCCCATATGCTTAATTGTGAGCTCCTCCATTCCCCCGCTGCCGTCGGAAATCCTGCAGGAATTTCAATTTGGCATTTGGGGCGATGGGATTGGCGGCCCTGCCGGTTTCTCCCCGGCAATGCCGGCGAAGCCTCTGACAGCGGGAGCCCCCAGACGTCACCGCGTGTCACCTGCCTTTCCGAAAGACGAGAGGCCTCGTCCAAATGAGCGCTCGCTGTATTTCATTAACCACCCGGTCCCAAACTCCGCATGACGCAGCAATGAAGGGTTTATTAAACACTTGGAAAGGCGGCGTCCCCCCCTCGCCGCGGCTCGGGGTCGCTCCTTCGTTACATTAAGGAGACCGTCGAGGAAAGCAAAGCATCCAAAGAGCAAAACTGTAGGGACTTGCAGGAGGATTTAATATAAAAGCACCTGGAGCGGTAAGAGCAGCGCTGCTCAGAGCTGTGGGTACGGACAGACGTCCGGAGGGACGGACAGACAGAACGTCCCTGTGCGCTCCCACCAGAGCACTGGAAATCGCTCTTTATTCTCAAAAAAGTAAGTACTGGGGCAGATTAAAAGATGGAGGGATGTTTCTAATCAGACTTACAAGATAATATAGGATAATTGTTACCAGCAAGTCGAGACCGCAGGCAGAAAGATAAAAGGGAACCCTGCCAAGGGGAACTTGAGAAAATCTTTTACTACGAGACCAAATGCAAATCACCGAAAGCAAGTGCAAAATGCAGAGACAAAAACCCTCTCTTTGCTGAGACGGTTGTGTTTGCAAACCATGAGACGCTTTACCACGGACATACAAAGTTTTCTTCATATTTAAAACAAAGATGTCCTGACGGTTCTTCTCCTGCAGGTTCTCAAGAGATGGGGCAGGTAACCCTATGTGACATCTCACAAGCGACTGATAACGACGATCAATTCTCTTTCACCACCCGCCCTGCGATCAGTGTTGCTTGCTGAGGTTTGCAGCTTGTTTCCTGCCAACCGGTGAATTTCATGGCCAACCCGTGGCCATCCCTACAGGAAAAAGGACCATTTCTCCCCGCTGTGACTAAGTGAGCTCATTTTCCCCCGTGTCCAGATGGGACGGTGTATTTTCCGAGACTGACTCCACTTGGGCTGCAAACATCCGTGTGTATGTGAATGTACCTACAGGAACAGACCCGAACCAACCAGGAGCAAAGACTCTGAGGGCTGACTCTGCCACCGCATCTCCCCTGCCCACGGGATGCTCCGTCCGGTGCGAATACCCAAAACCCCACTTTTACAACAAATGTGAGGCCTCAGATGTCCCCTAAAACGGGCTGGCCATTTCCCGCTCTCTTTAACCATCATTTTCGTTCCTCCTTTAAACATTTAAACGTTTCCACCCAAGCAGCCCGGCACCTTCTCAAGGGCATCACCACGCACCAAAGGTGTCTCAGAGCCACCGCCTGCCAGGGGACGCGACTTATTTCAATAAAGCCCGTCCTATGCGAGGCGTTAGCGCCTAAAATCGAGATCTGGCTGTGGGCAGCTCCCGGCATCACTGGGGACACAAAAGATGCTGCATTTTGCGCACCCCCCTCCCTCAGCAGCCATTGGAGCCACTGGTTTGTCTGTTACACAAACAACAGCTCTGCCCCGAGGCGGAGCCAAGATCCGAATCGTTCCCCCCAGCCGGGGAGTGGGGATGAGAAATAATACTTATCTTTGGAGAATCAAACTCGCTTTGAAGTTGTATTAATATTTGATTTAGCCCCATCTCTTTAAAGAGTCTCCTAGTGCAGCGCTCAGCAGATTGGAGCCAAAACCACCAACCTGACAAAGAACGCATCCTAAAACGATACGGGAGGTGTGAGCGGGCTCTGCTCTTGATGTGCAAATCTCTGCCTCGCATTCGCGTCTCGGGCACACGAGCACGCTGGGGTGTGAAGTACAACCCGCTCCATAACCCAGCCCAAGGGAAAAGCCCACGAGAAGCCCCAGTTTGCTGGTTGGGTGGCTCTTCAAGTTAAAAAAGTAGCGGTACAGAGAAGGCTGGGATGGAAATCAGAGGATGAGAATCGTCCCACGGCACCAAAACCCGGCCAGACGGTGCCTGAACCGCACTTGCGTTAGGCTTTTATGGCATTTCAAGCTTCAGTAGCTACGTCTTGTCTTCTCTTACCTTTGCGTTTTCACTTTTCTATATGGTGACAGGCATCGGTGCCCATGTCAGGTTTTACTGGTTACGCAAGTGTGTGCATCCCAGATTACCTGTGCTATCTGTACATTCATCAGGGACGGGAAGCCGCTTCAAGAAAATAGGTGGGAATTAATTCTTGGATACTCAGCATTTCACGACGGAGATGTTTTCCTGATAAAGAACATGATGTTGGAAGAAAACTCACAGTTTCATCCTCATCCCACAAAGTGCACTTTAAATAAAACCCCAACTACTGTGCTGTGTCTAAGCTGCTGGTTTCATCAATGGTGCTGCTGCACGTCCCAGCGGCACCTGCCTGCCTGGATTTTGCTTGGAATTACCTCGGATTCCGTGTGTCGTGTATATGATGATGGAAACGCCATCCTCCAGAGCAAGGAAACCCCTTCCTGCCCCAGAAGTGCATCCTGAGCAGCAAGAAATGGTCCTAGAGACATTGGTCCTAGAGATAGATGGGCATCTGAAGTTTGGGCATGGGAAGGAGCTGTAAGAAGTTGGGGGTGTTGCACCCCTTTCCTTACACTTAACCCTTCTCGTGCTGAGAGGTGAATTCCATACCATTAACTGTTGAAATACAAAAGAAAACTATCACCTCCAGCCTCTAAGCTCCGCTTAGGAAGAGATTATTCCTAACTCGCCGCTATCACGAGCAAACGCAACGAGCAACACGCTTGGTCCTTCTAAACCCCATGACCTTGTGTTATCCACTTAGATAAATAAAAGCAGGCGGCGGGCGAGTTGTAAGGTGCTGCATGTTAACATGTGTTCAATATTGTCCGAATTTATAAGGCTGACAGAAAGCAGATTTGTGCAAAGCCCTTAGAAACCTCCAGCGCTATATTAAAAAGGGAACAGCGCAGGGCACGCCGACACAAACGGCCTCGCGCTGTATGTGCGGATTATTGGTCCAAATTATTCACTCTTATTTAACTGCACCAAAGTCTTTCATCTCCACGCTATACAATAATAGTTTCCATATGACCGGTGGCTCAGCTATAAATAAGATCAAAAGGAAAAGAAAGGATTTAATAAAAATAAAGAAAAAAAAAGGAGACATTAAGAGTGGCATTAAATCAGGCAAAAAGCCAAGTTCACATTTCTTCCTACAGCAAGAAGTAGCGCAGAGTCCCGAGCAGCTCGCCAAACCTCTTATGAAAGCGCTGCTGGCGAGCCACTTGTGTGCAAACGCCGCTGAATCCGAGCCCAAAGTGGCCAAGCCGGGCTTTGCCGTTCAAAGGAGGGGGAAGATGATGCCCAAGGACAAAAAAGGCGCAAGCGCCACGTCCACGGGAGCCGCCCCCCAGCACTAATTCACCCCCACTTTCCCACCGCTGGAGATAATTAAAGGGAAACCAACCGGTCGCGACCTATTCTGGAGAAGGGGCTGCCACGGCTGGCGGAGGAAGTCACTGCAATAATCCCTGCGATTTCCTTCCAACAGAGACGATTATTCATGGAAGTATTGGCTAAATCCGGAGATAGAAAGGGTCCTAAAGTGCAGGATTAGGAAAATTAAGTCTTCTTCACCGAACGGCCGGGGAGGGAGGGGAGGAAATGATGCTGCGAGCAAGTCTGCACGCCCGGATGCTTGATTTTGGTACCCAGGCCAGAGCATCCTCATTGTCACTGCTGCCTTCATCCCGAGCATCCTCACCCTCGCTGCTGCCTTCATCCCCAGCATCCTCACCCTCACTGCTGCCTTCACCCTGAGCATCCTCACCCTCGCTGCTGCCTCCATCCCCAGCATCCTCATCCTCGCTGCTGCCTTCATCCTGAGCATCCTCCCCCTCACTGCTGTCTTCATCCCCAGCATCCTCACCCTCGCTGCTGCCTCCATCCCCAGCATCCTCACCCTTGCTGCTGCCTTCATCCCCAGCATCCTCCCCCTCACTGCTGCCTTCATCCCCAGCATCCTCACCCTGGCTGCTGCCTTCATCCTGAGCATCCTCACCCTCACTGCTGCCTCCATCCCCACCATCCTCACCCTCACTGCTGCCTTCATCCTGAGCATCCTCCCCCTCACTGCTGCCTTCATCCCCAGCATCCTCACCCTCACTGCTGCCTTCATCCTGAGCATCCTCACCCTCACTGCTGCCTCCATCCCCAACATCCTCACCCTCACTGCTGCCTTCATCCTGAGCATCCTCACCCTCACTGCTGCCTTCATCCCCAGCATCCTCACCCTGGCTGCTGCCTTCATCCCCAGCATCCTCACCCTGGCTGATGCCTTCATGCCGAGCATCCTCACCCTCACTGCTGCCTTCATCCCCAGCCTCCCGTCACTGCTGCCTTCATCCCCAGCATCCTCACCCTCACTGCTGCCTTCATCCCCAGCATCCTCACCCTCACTGCTGCCTTCATCCCCAGCATCCTCACCCTCACTGCTGCCTTCATCCCCAGCATCCTCCCCCTCACTGCTGCCTTCATCCCCAGCATCCTCACCCTCACTGCTGCCTTCATCCCCAGCATCCTCACCCTCACTGCTGCCTTCATCCTGAGCATCCTCACCCTCACTGCTGCCTCCATCCCCAGCATCCTCACCCTCGCTGCTGCCTTCATCCCGAGCATCCTCACCCTCACTGCTGCCTTCATCCCCCGCATCCTCACCCTCACTGCTGCCTTCATCCCCAGCATCCTCATCCTCACTGCTGCCTTCATCCCCAGCATCCTCACCCTCACTGCTGCCTTCATCCCCAGCATCCTCATCCTCACTGCTGCCTTCATCCCCAGCATCCTCATCCTCACTGCTGCCTTCATCCCCGTCCCGCTTGGCTCCTCCAGTTCACCATATTGCACCAAAAAGCAGTTTAAGGAGCAGGCGGCTGTGGAGCCCAAGCCCGGGAAACCAAATACGACGGGTTTAACCACAGCCCTAATTAGCTGCTTTAGTAATGAAAGGAGCCATTGTGCGAGGACAACGCTTTCCAGCAAAGGTGCCATTTAAATAGTGCTCCGTGGTTTTTCTCCCGGTCAAAACGAAGTTTATAGCTATGAAATAATTTAAAAAGATGACAGTGGCTGTAATTGCGCAGCATTAGGAATGTCAACCAATTAGGCAGAAAACGGTGCTATATAAAACCTGCACCGGTGCCTGTTCTGCCAGACTTCATTCCAATAAGGTCATTCTGTCCAGTTTTTTTAAGATGTATTATACCTGCTGACTAAAAACCACAGACAAGCAAACCCAAACCACAGATGCAGCAGCTACAACCGTGCTAAAGCTTCAGAACACAAAAGACAGCGCAACAAACCAGCAAAAGCCACACTTTGCCTTTTAAATAACGCCAAGCCGCTTGACTTTTTGTTTATGTAGGGATGACATAACCGAATTACTTCATGAGCTGCTACTTTAACTCCTAGGAGTGGAAAATTCCATACGTTCGTGTAATGTGGATGTAAAACGCAGCGATGCACGGGCCTGGGCTGTGTTGCTATGGGTCGTGTGTGAAGTGTGAGCGCTGGTCCTGGGCTTCCCAGCACTAGCTTAGAAATAATACAGCCCAGTTTGTGGGTTATGATGATTTTAATCGATGCATTTGTGCGCTGCCACAGCATAACCGTGTTTTCTAAGAGCAGTGTGACACAACCCCCATGTTGTGCTCGTTTCTGACTCTTTCCAGAAGTTTCTTTGTGGGTGTGGGGTGGTTTGGTCCCAGCGTTACGAGCCCACCTCGCTGTTCGTGACCGTGTTTTCGGCCCCGCAAACGCTGCTTAACGTCAACGTCAGGGATGGTCCCCGGGGGACCACGCGTGTTTGAGCAAGCTGGGTGTGCACGGGGTGGGAAAGCTGAACCTCCCCTGCCCCGCGAGCCCCAGACCCCTGCAAAGGGCCCAGCTTTGGGGGGTGCTGGGGGTCCCGGTGCCCTCCAGCCCGCGAGGGCTTTTCACCCTGAGCTGGGATTTCAGAGACAGCCTCATTGTGAGACTTTCCTGATGGGACTGTGACTGAGGAGCAGGCAGGAGCGGGCAGGAGCACACAGGGTGCAGGCAGGAGCAGGCAGGAGCACACAGGGTGCAGGCAGGAGCAGGCAGGAGCACACAGGGTGCAGGCAGGAGCACAGGCAGGAGCAGGTAGGGTGCGGGCAGGGTGCAGGCAGGAGCACACAGGGTGCAGGCAGGAGCACAGAGGGTGCAGGCAGGAGCACACAGGGTGCAGGCAGGAGCACAGAGGGTGCAGGCAGGAGCACAGGCAGGAGCACACAGGGTGCAGGCAGGAGCAGGCAGGAGCACACAGGGTGCAGGCAGGAGCACAGGCAGGAGCACAGGCAGGAGCACAGAGGGTGCAGGCAGGAGCACAGAGGGTGCAGGCAGGGTGCAGGCAGGAGCACACAGGGTGCAGGCAGGGTGCAGGCAGGAGCAGGCAGGGTGCAGGCAGGAGCACACAGGGTGCAGGCAGGAGCAGAGGCAGGAGCACACAGGGTGCAGGCAGGAGCACACAGGGTGCAGGCAGGAGCACAGGCAGGAGCACACAGGGTGCAGGCAGGAGCACACAGGGTGCAGGCAGGAGCAGGCAGGGTGCAGGCAGGAGCAGGCAGGGTGCAGGCAGGAGCATACAGGGTGCAGGCAGCGTGCAGGCAGCATGCAGGCAGGAGCAGGCAGGGTGCAGGCAGGAGCAGGCAGGGTGCAGGCAGGAGCACACAGGGTGCAGGCAGGAGCACACAGGGTGCAGGCAGGAGCAGGCAGGGTGCAGGCAGGAGCACACAGGGTGCAGGCAGGAGCACACAGGGTGCAGGCAGGAGCATACAGGGTGCAGGCAGCGTGCAGGCAGCATGCAGGCAGGAGCAGGCAGGGTGCAGGCAGGAGCAGGCAGGGTGCAGGCAGGAGCAGGCAGGGTGCAGGCAGGAGCAGGCAGGGTGCACGGCGGGCACAGCCGCTCTCTCCAAGTTTCCGGCCCGTACCTCCCACTGCTACTTTATTTACTGCAGCTGGCCGGCCTTTTATAGCCTGTTTCATGTATTAAAATTCAAATGTGGAAAACATTACCAGTATCCTCCTTGATTTTTTTCTCTTTTTTAAATTCCCCCCCCCCTCAACTTCCTTTTGAGCGTGGAATGTATCAAATGGTCAAAGGCGAACTTCAGCCTGACTCGACTCCCAAACTATTTCCTTTGTTCTGATGTTTTCCCTTCCAAATTCAGACCAGTTTTCCAAAAGAAACCATCGGGCCCGACTCCTTTCGCCCGAGCGGCGGTTGCAGACAGTGAGTAATGCTGCAGACTTGGGGTTTTCAGTGAAACGGCCTCATTTCGCTCACAAAGCACCCGAATTCCCAGCCACCTTGCCACTTATTTAGCAGAGCCCAAACAAAACCGGTCCGACCCCATCAAGCGTCTCCGCATCCCTAAAAACGCGAAGGAATCGCCGGATGCGTCGCTCGTTGTCGCTGCTTTTCGTTGTCTCAATCTACCCTCACCTACATCTGGTAGTGAAGTGGGGAGCACAGATTTACGGAAGGAGCCGTCTCTGAAGCGATGCCCCGGGTGCGTGGTGCAGCGGTTTCACATATGCAAAGCCAACAAAGCTAGAAAAATTAAGCTCTTTTCTCTTGATTGAGAGCAGATATGCAGGAACGCTTGTAAGTCACAGATCCGCCTTTTAATAAAGCCAGATTTCTTCATTAAAAGAAGTATTGTCTAAACACTGGAGGAAAAAATAGCTTTGTACCCCCGAAAATCTTAGATTATATGCATCCCAAGTGTATTTAACATATTACCTGAGGCCAAGCTGAATTACAATCTCGACTTTCCTTTTGTGAATTCTCAGCGACTGCCACAGAGAGCAAAACGACGTCTGCTTCGTGCTCATTTCTTGGGAAGGGGAGAGGAGATGGACTGAACGGAGCTGCTGAAAAAGCACCTTTTACCCTTCACAGACCATTCGCAGTTAACATTTTGTGTTCTTTTTAACCCACAAATGGCGCAGGCAAAGTCACAGCTTTTAATGCTATTTTACCCGCGATGGGAGTTGCTTTTAGTGACATTTAATTTAACGAGAACCTGCCACAAAGCTATCAAAAAGAAACAAAACCCTCCTTGTTTTCCTTTCTCAGGTGCTGCGTTCAACAACCGACGTTACATATTAATAACCTGAAGTAACAGGAATTACGGGCATTGTATGCGGTCAAGTTGAAGGGGAGAACTGTGTGGTCAAGGGGAGCTGGGTAAGGACACCTGAAAATCAACCTGGGCAAGCAGGAGACAGCTGGATGTTTTAATAAAGGCCAATGTGGGTTGGGAGAGCTCTGGGGTTACACATAAAACCCTAGAGATGGAGAATTCTGAGGTCCCCAGCATCCCACGCGGCTCGGGACGGCCCTGCTGAATAAACCCCTGCTCTCCCAAACGCTGGGCGCTCATTATTGTATAATCACCTAACCCACCGTCCCCAGCAAGCAGCGGGGACGTGGTAATTATCGAATAATTGGCCACCGGGAGAAGCTCCTTCCTTCCTCACACTCGGCCATCAAAGTTTGCCTTTCTTTTTCTCCTTCCCTTGCCGAAAGAGAAAAGGAGGAATCCCGCCTGAATCCCATCAAATCAAACTCGAAATGTTTGCATTTTCCAGATGATGTCTAATCCTATTTGGAATGCTTCTGAACATTTGGCCTTGATTACATCGTGGAGCAACGAATTTCACAGGTCATTGTGTGTTGAAGAAAAAGTATTTCTTTTTGTCAGGTTCACTGAATGTCCCCTTGTTCTTTAATTATAAGGCGGGATGAATAGGAGAGCTAGATTTACCTTCTCTATGCCGCCCATTATCCTATGCACCTCTATTATGTCTCCTCTTATTCATCTCCTTTCTAAACAGCATCAGCGCAATCTGTTCGGGCTCCCTTCACACGAAAACCCGGCCACGCTCGCAACCGTTCCCGCTGCTCGGCCCCAAACTCATTCCGCTACGCTTTGAGACGGGAAAACCAAACCGCAACACAGGGAACGTACATACATGTGTGTATACGTAATTATACACCCACGGCATATACCATCACTCCATCATTTGGGTGCGCCCTTTCAATTCAATGGGCTTTTGGGCTTGTTTTTCGGGACTCCTGCACAGCGAGGAGCAGCTTCCAGGCGGCTCCAGCAGAGGCGCACGCTCTCCTCCCCAGATGTGGTTGCTTAATTGGAATTCCTGCTCCTAATCTGCCCTGCCCTGCCCTTAGGTCGCGGGATGAGCCAGGATCAAGCCCAGTTCTCCCCGTCCTACCCTTAGGCTGCAGGATGAGCCAGGATCAAGCGCAGTCCTCCCCGCCCTACCCTTAGGCCGCGGGATGAGCCGGGATCAAGCCCAGTCCTCCCTGCCCTGCCCTTAGGCTGCAGGATGAGCCGGGATCAAGCCCAGTTCTCCCCGTTCTACCCTTAGGCTGCAGGATGAGCCAGGATCAAGCCCAGTTCTCCCCGTCCTACCCTTAGGCCGCGGGATGAGCCGGGATCAAGTCCAGTTCTCCCCGTCCTACCCTTAGGCCGCGGGCTGAGCCGGGATCAAGCCCAGTCCTTCCTGCCCTGCCCTTAGGCTGCAGGATGAGCCGGGATCAAGCCCAGTTCTCCCCGTCCTACCCTTAGGCCGCGGGATGAGCCGAGATCAAGCCCAGTCCTCCCTGCCCTGCCCTTAGGCTGCAGGATGAGCCGGGATCAAGCCCAGTCCTCCCAGCACCCCACAGCAGCGACCTGCCCACCGATCTGTCCGGTCCCTTTCTCTTCCCGCGTTATTTTCCCCTCGTTTTAATTAACCTAAATAGCCTCAACCATCTGAAAATCCCGCCAGACAACCCCTCGTTCCCTCCCTGCGCTCCGCGTGCGAGCAAGCAGCTCCGTTTCTGGGAGGAAATCTGAAGTATAAAAGCGAACGCCTGTGAATCCTGCTGGAGATCGCACTGATCCAGTTCAGCCCCGGGTGTGCACAACTTCACCGCTTCCTAACCGAGAACTGCTGCAGAACCCTTGTTTTTCATTAACTTCTGCTTTACGATTTCTGTGGACTCATACGCATTATGTAAGCTACTTTTCCTTATTATTTTTGTGCCATTAAAGAAGACTGAAGAGACAAGCTTTTCCTTTGCAAGAGAGAAAGCAACGGCAAAATATTTCCTCCGCAAAGTGCAAGATGTCTGTCCTGGAGACCTGAGCGGTGCACGAAGAGCAAATTACAGCCCTAAGCCCACGGGTTTTGTGGCACGTCACCCCGGCAGGCAGCAGTGACCGACCAGGGGACACGAGCTTGTGAGCCCGAGGAGGGTCAGCAAAGCCCGGCTTTGTGCACCGCTTAGTTTGCGCTGGAGAAGGGCTCTGTAATCCTGAGCGAAACACAACCCACAGCGAGCTCTAACTTCCCTCTTCTCGCCCTGGCTTTAAGCACATGTTTAAAACAGATTAGCTACCAGCCCCGCATGCCAAAGCTGAGCCTTACAGTAAAAACCGCACCCAGCTTCCCAAGCCAGAGGTGGGTCCTGAGTAAAATGCAACACTGGTGACATCGTTTTGAAAGCAAAAAGGGACAAGTGTTTCAGGAGCCCTCAGCCAACCCAGGCTCCGTTAGCACGGACGGTTAACGAGCAGCTGGGGACCAGTGACAGCAACCGCGGCAGCCACTGGGGACAAACAGCAATGGGGACAAACAGCAATGGGGACAAACAGCAATGGGAACAAACAGCAATGGGGACACTCGCTGGCATCTCATGCACATACACACATTAAGGTTGGAAAAGACCCTCAAGATCGAGTCCTGATGTTAATGTCCCATGTCCCTGAGAACCTCACCTGTGTGTACTGTCAACCCCTCCAGGGATGGTGACTCCAGCACTGTTCCAATGCCCCACAGCCCTTTGGGGAACAAATTGTTCCCCAGATCCAACCTCAACCTCCTCTGGTGCAACGTGAGGCTGTTTCCTCTCATACTGTTGCTGGTTACTTGGGAGCAGAGGTCAACCCCTCCATGCCCCACCTTTTGGGCAGTTGTAAGGTCTCCGCTCAGCTTTCTGCCCCCCACAGCCACACAACAGCTCGCACGCACACCCCGCACAAAGGAAAAGCAGCATTCTCCCCACGGATCCGCGCAGCCCGGTACGGAGAAGCCAGGACTCACCATGAGCGAGTGGCGGTTGGCGGAGAGCAGCCCGGTGCCGTAGCCGGAGCCCAGCCCGGCCATGGCTCCGTTGTGCGAGGGCCCTATCAAGCCGTGCATGTCGGCGTGGCCGCCGGGCATGGCGGTGGCGGGGCCCACGGCGTGGTTGCGCAGGACGTGGATGGCGTCGTCCAGCCGCTCCAGGCGGTCCTCGATGCGGCTCTGCTGTGGGGACACACAGAGCGGGCAGAGCATCAGCAGGCGCCGGGCACCGGCGCTGCCCCGGCGTGCGCGGGACGGCACGGCCAGCCCGTCCTCCCTTCTCAACCCCTTGCTCTTTGTTTCTCTCGCTTTGGGCCTTTTGTTTTGTTCTGTTTTCTATTTCTTTTCTCTGTTTCCCTCGGGTAACGTTTAGAGTAGCGTTGCGGGGAAGGAGAGAGCATGGTTAACACGAGTACAGCTTTGATTTTCATGGGCAAAACAGGTTCAATGATTCCTCATGAACATAATCATTACAGTACATATGTTGCCCTCTGTGTCTTTGAAAAGTTTTAGTGATACTTAAAAAAAAAAATAATAATAAAAAAAATAAAAAAGAAGTAAAGAAACAAATACACCTTTGATCATCATCAACCTCTGACCAGGATTTTCCTCCCCCCGTCTAATCCCAGGATCACACACAAGGAGAAACTACCAGGTCCTACGGCTGAGGCTTCGCCCACCCGTCGTACAGGAGGGACCGTGTCCGTGTGTCCTGCCCTGGGAAGGACCCGGAGGGACCGTGTCCGCGTGTCCTGCCCTGGGAAGGACCCGGAGGGACCGTGTCCGTGTGTCCTGCCCTGGGAAGGACCCGGAGGGACCGTGTCCGCCTGTCCTGCCCTGGGAAGGACCCGGAGGGACCGTGTCCGCCTGTCCTGCCCTGGGAACAACCCGTCTGCAGACCTGGGAACCTCAACTCCTCGCTCTTTCATTAAATACAAAGGGGGAAGCTCACAAGGACAGTCCTGAAGCACTGGGGAACCTGAGCTGCACACAGGATTAGGCAGAGCTGATGGATCTCTTCAGCACATCTCTTAACCAACCCACTGCTCTCCAAATAACTAAAAAACGGCCAGAAGACAGATAGCCTAGAAAATACCACAGTCAATCATGAGAAACGTTTCTGTATTGGGGCACAAAAAACGGTTCATGCCGACTCCTGACCCTGGCAAAGTGCTAACGAAGCCAACAGGACTGCGGTATCGCCCGCACCGCGGGTTAAACGCTGCCCTCTTGGCAATTAGCTGATTGCTTTGTTCTTAAGGCAACTTGGAAGCTCTAGCGCTGTTTTACACCCCACCATACGTCAGGCATTCCACACCGCTCAGGGGAACCACCTGGACTTCCACCTGGGACCAACAACCAACCGAGAAGAGCGAGATGGAGGCCACGGGGCTTTGTGCAGTGCCCTGTCCTACCGGGCCTTTGGCTCTCGCTTCTCCTCCCGTGAAGGAAGGCGCCAAGTCCTACTGACGCCTCTTTAACCCTCTCTGCCACGTGAGCATTTAGGACCAGCTTGGCCGGGTAAGCTCAGCTTGCTGGTGTTTCCCGGGGAGAGATGAGAGCGACGGGCCAACGTCCATGGCTTTCTGCTCCCCTACGCTCCTCAACCTACTCCATCCACCTGCTCAGCAGCCCCTTTTTGGCGGTCCTCGCTCCCCTTTTCGGTAGCTTCAACACAACATCCCCGGTGGAACAGGAGACCCTGGCCAGCAGCACCTCCAACCGCACCACGGATCTCCAGAGCACCCATGAGACAAACTGAGAGGTGGGAAAATCAAGCCCGAGGGCCTAAGTGGTCACTAACGAAATGAAAACCTGTGTGAGAAGAATGGATGAGAAATGGAAAGAACAGCAAGTAAAATACTGAGGCAGAGGAGGTCACCGATCAGAACATACCAAAGAGTGTAAGGGACCTTCATAATTGGGAGATGATGACGCTTGACCTCCATTTCTAGACCAAACAGCTGTGCCTGCTAATAGTAAAATCGGAATTACCATTAGAACTATGCAAACAAAAAAGTCTTTCAAACTTTTTGGACAGTTTTGTAGACACGTAAATGCCGTATTCCAGATAGACTATAGAGTAGACATATGGAGAACTTCCAAAATACACACGGATGGAAAAAAAATAGGAAAACCAAGGTATTTTGTAGCGAAGCACGTAGATGCAGGCCACAGAGCTCCCCGCGCTGCTCCTCCGCATACAGGGCCGCATTCATTCCCAGCTCAGCGAGGAGCAAACGTGGCGCTGGTGGACGGAGGAGCCACAGGCAACACGCTCCACGCCGCCCGTGACCTCGTCCCACCAGCGAGCTTACAAAATCTTGAATAAAATAACCATAATAATAAAAAATGGCGAGTGAAAGCACCGCACACAACATTCACGCATAGGCCGACGAGGGTTGCGCTCCCTCGGGGCGGAGAGTTCGGGCTGAGCCAAACCCCCCTGGGTTGTATCCGCTGCTCTAATCCTGCTCCTGTTGGCGCGGGGAGAAAAGGGGTCCTGCTCCCCGCAGCCCTTCCGAGGCAAACACGGGGAAAACGAGGCCTTTTTTAAAGTATTTTCCCAACAGCTTTTATATGGATAGATAATTTCTAACACTCTCTTGAAGGAGTGATCTCCTGAACGATCTCGAAAAGCGGGGTTAAGGATTTGAGATGGCACTATCGGGATTTTAATGGTGCTGTCTACGCTGAGCGGCGCTTGCTTGGGCTGGGACAGCCCAGGGTGGAACTCATGGCAATCTGGGTTTAGGCTCTCACAGTTCAGGTTTTGTTTTCTCATACAACTCAAAATTATGCCAGTCCTAATTAAAACTTAAATCTTCCCTTCTCTGGTCGCCACGGAGCTTTTAGTTGAGGTTTTGCTACAGCACTGAGCTGCAATCTTTACTTTTGAAATAGTTTTCAACTTGATATCCTTGAGGGAAAGCGTCTTGCATGCTAAACGCTTCCAGCTCCTATTTAAACGCACTTATAGTCCGTATTTGTACTTATTTTGACACTGGGTTCTCCCTCTTTCCCCGCAGAGCCTGCAGAAAGCCAGGCAGCCCAAAATGAAAGGGGGTTTCCCTTTGGCTCGGTCCCTTCCATCGGGAAGCACCTTGCGAGGACAAACGCAGCCCCAGTGCTGGGGCTGCTAAAATTGTGGGCAAAATAAGGGCATTTTTGGAGCTGCGGGACCCTACTCCAAGCTATGACAGGCTGGGTGGTCACTCTGTCCCCTGCTAGGGGTGGCTTTGTGGGGACGCTTGCTGTGTGTACACGTGGTGTCCCCCGCCTCCTGGGCCTCACGCAAACCTCTCATCCCTCCTCCCAAAAGGGTTTTGTCCCTCCAGGTCTGTGTCCCTGCGCTTAGGGCATCACTTTGCAGGATGAGGAGCCCAGGAGCTCCTTCCACCTCTGTCCCGCTACTCAGGGCCCATGGACAACAAGGGATGGATCTGCCCTGTGGGAACTCAGCGGCCTTTTAGGACTCCTGGTGAGGTTAAAGCATCCAGGGCTCATGCAAAGAGGATACTGGGGGGTTTTGGCTTCTTTGGGATGGAGATCTTGCCTCAAGAGGCCTTCTCCAAGGCATCGGCGTGTGCTGCACGGGAGGAGAATCCTAACACTCCACCTGGAAGGTCTCAGGTTTCAGAAATCCAAATTATACCCAGGTAAACATTTAAAACACCTGATGCTCATGAGAACTACCCTGGGCCTCTGCGTCTTTGCAGTTTAGGCTGTTATTAGGAAAGCGGGTTTAGTTAAAATGCGCCATTATTGTAAACGGAGTACAAAATCAACTGGGGCTCAGTGTGGCCAGAGATGGAGTCTACGGATCATCCAAGGAGGTGTGGGGCTGGACGTCCCCGCATGGGGACAATCTCTGCGCCCAAGGGCACTGCAGAGCCACCAACAAGGACATGGGAACCCCGCTGCGCTGCTGCCAAGGCCTGGGAGCTGCAAGGACCTGCTCCCCACGCCGAGCACAGGGCACCTCCTACCGAAAAACACCCTGAAACGTTCAGTAAAATAGAATCGTAACAACAATACCTGAGAGAGAAGGGGGAGAACCAACAGGAGTTGAAGGATTTGATGAAAAGCTGTTGTTGGTGTGATCTGGAGAATAGATCTTTAAAAGATGATACAGAATTAATCTAAAGCCATCACAAACTGATGCAGAAAGAAATATGGAATTCTTATGCATTCAGTTCATTTAAATGAAAGCAGGACAGGTTAAAAAGCCTTTATTCAAATATTAATACTTTTATAAAGACAAAACTGTATTAGGCGCAGGAAGCTAGACAACAGACCCCTTTTGATGGGAACGGACACTAGTCAATTAAGCTGTGGTTTCTGATCGTCACGTGGATCTGCTACGGTGATCTACACGTTCTCATTGCATAGGCTGCTGTACAGACGAGTGTCACTGAACAAGGTGTCCCCGCTCGTGCCATTTGTCAGGGCACCACTTCGAAGTGGATTCTGTACTGTATCGGTTCTTTCAGGCAAACTAGAGGTGGACTTTTCGCCTTTGTTTTAATGTGGTTTTTTTTTAATGAAGCATCGAAGAATATGCGAAAAAATATAGATAGATATATTAACTCTCATGAGAACTCAATGGAACCCACTCTGCCCAGAAAATAACTCTAGTGGTCCTTATTAAAATCAGCCCGTGCCAACCGGTACCGCGGCAATAGCTGGGGCACGGCAGGTTGGGGTCCCCTCGGGGCTGGCAAACCGCCGTGCCCCCGCTACCCGGGTACGAGCGGGCACCGCTGACTCTAACAGCAACCACAGGGACCGAAGAGGTGGAAACTGCCATGAGAAGAGAAAATCGAGCGGCAAACTCCATAGGAATCCCGTTTGCGGGTGGCTGGGGAGCGCACAAGTCGTTCTGCTCAGCCCTCGCTCGCCCTAGGGAACGGGGGGACAGACGGACGGACGCGGCTCCCCGGCCAAGCCTTCCCCTCTTCCCGGCTCTATTCTCCACTAAATGAAGCCTCAAACTCAACGTTTTGCTCGGCAGTGACTCCGGGACCACATCTCTCCCGTTTTGCCGCGCATCTCGGACTCCACTCTGATTAAATGCCACACTTTGCAAAGGGTAAAAGGTGTATTCCCAAGTAAATGTTTCCTTACAGAGGCGAGTGCTTTCCCCAGCGCGTCCCCGGTCTGCGAGCTGCCGGCCGCCCCGCTTCCTCTGTTGGCTGCAAAACAAGAGACCCCGTGTCAAATCAGGCAGGGAGACATTGGCGACTTCTATTCCTGGTCCACTTACTCACGATTTAATTGCATTTTAATGCTAATTACATAAAATTAATCTTTAATTGCCATGAATTTGTTTGCTAAGGTAGATACCAAACACATTCATGCTCCGTTTTTGCAGATAAAATATAAGCTTGACCGGCTGTTTCTTTTTTAACTGTATGGCATATTTGATAGCACTTGGCCAAATGGATTCACTTCTTCTGAACAAAGCGTTTCTAACAGTAAAAGATGCTCAAAGGTATGGAAAATAGGTGCTCTGGGATGTGCAAATCCACTCTAACAAGGGTTTTCGTTGGAAACTCCAAGCACCTATATATAACAGCACAATATTTCACTTATAAAACCTATTTAGTGTTCTCTTCACTTGCCCCATGACCCTGGTCCTTTCTATACTCTCCAATGCATGTTTTAAAGACGTTATTGAATTCCATATGGACTTGTCAAAAATGTTCCTTTCGACTTCACTTGAGTATTTAATGAATTGATTTTTTATATCTCTGAGGCTATGGGATTGTAGCTTTTATATAAAAGCCAGGGATGGAGACCAAACCGCCCGTGTTTGTACCACAATGGACAAGCACAGGCGCTTTTTGGTCATTAATAATATTAAAAAGCCTCCTCTGAGTTTCACCCCAGTATTACTGAGTTAAATCTTCCGGGCGTGGGAAGGAACGTGTGATCCCGGCTTGGGTTGAAATTAAGCGTCGAGATATATAAAGGAAGATATATAAGGAAACGTGAAGACAGAGAGAAGAGGCGATGCCATCCAGAGATGCAGCTTATCGGGGTTAACTTAACATTGTAAATCACAACCCAAAGCTTTGTGCCTTGAACGATACCAGGCAGATGTCCAGAAACGCAGTTACTTGGCTCTGAAGTGAACTGTGAATCGAAATGTAAATCACGCATTGTTTTTTTCCTTCTTCTAAGTGAGTCTACGTGCATTACTGTAAAATTAAGCCCTCCATTCGGCTGGCTGAAGGTTGGGTTCTCCTCATGAGCTCAGTTGGCCAAAGCAAGGTAAATATGGCACCTTCTGCACCAAAGACCAAGATATAAGTAGACAGAGATCGTCTGAAAGTGCTCGTGTCCCCAAAATAGCTCAGGCGCACATGTCCGCTTTTCTTTCTTGTATCGCTAACCATTCCACACGTGAACTGTGATTTGCTTTCGCCCTCATTTTGCTAACGACTGAAATCTGTTTGTGACCTAAGAGAACAGAAGCCATTATTAAAAGCTTTTCCAAGCCCATCAAGGAACAGGCACAACGAGGGAGAGCTGGTAGTAACGGGAGAATTCAAGGAAAAAAAAGCTCATAGAAGAAATGCTAAAGAGATTCTTTTCGGCTGCCCCGCCATGGGAGAGATGATATTTTACAAGGGATTAGTCAAAAATTGGCTCCAAGTGAAGCATCAATGTAAAGGCTTTAAAATAAGTCAATACAAAGCAAAATAAAGAGCCAAATGAAGCTTCTAAGAGCTCTCAAGAAACTCAAACAAACACTTTTTTAAGTGCAGTGTAGAAGTGGCTGCTCAGAGCAACCCAGGGCTGGAGGGAGGAAGGCAGAGAGATTTAAAAGCCAATACTGAAAATAGGAGGGAAGATTAACGAAGAGCAATATCCCCATGGATAAACACAGCCCCTTGCACAACCAACACTGCTCTTTTGGAGGCAAGCACGTCCTGCGAATCGAAATCAATTCAAGACCACGCTGAGCACATGGATAGAGGTGATTCTGTAAAGGGAACACATCTGCACGCTCAGCTTTCACCAAAGCCACCTCCCAAAGGCTCTGGGAGAAATGAACCATCTTCAGATAGCAGGAAGTGAGGATATTCCTGCAGATACAGGAATTATTAGGAGAGAGATCAGCCGAGCAGGAATGAACAATTCGCTTTGTAAGGGAGCAGAGTTACCAGGAAGACAGGGCTGCTCCATAGAGGAGCTTCTGCTCTGAACAAGGACAGATGTTTTCAAGCTCTTACGCGAAACGCTCAAGAGCTCAGTGCAAGGAACCCTGTGAAACTCCTCCAAATGTGAAGGGCACGGTTTAGCCGCGTTGGGCTTTAATTCAATGAAGCGGAAAGGTTTCAATTAATGAATCGATGACGGACGCAAGAGCGAGGGAACGCTGGAGGAAACTTCCGGGAAAAGGCATGAGAAGGGGTGAGGTTCATCCCCACGGCTGCATGGCCAACGGGTCCATGAAGAGGGGAGGAACGGGGCAGGATGTCCTGGAGCTGCAGAAATGGCCAGGATCATACTTGGTCACCGAATGCGTGACAAGGCCAAGTTCTGGCACGACGCCGAAGCCACAGACAACCTGGGAATGGGATTTGCAAACGGGACTCGAAAACACAGCACCAAACCCATCGCTTCTCCTGGTGAGATATTTCCCCACTCATAAGACAATTAATATGCTGAAGACGCCCTGAAAGCCTGCGACCTTTTGATGGATTGATTGTAACGCTGTTGAAGAGCATGTTTATTGTTACAGTTCATCTCCTCCAACTTTCTCAGCGTGTTTCTGCAAAGAACAATTCTGCACTGGAAAGCGAGGGGACAGAATGATGAAGTGCAGCCTTCCCACGCCCCGCTGTTGGGATTCTGATCGTAAATCGGAACGTTATTGAATAAACTTCCAGGAATCTGTATCTCAGCGAGTATCATCCCAGCGAGTGAAGCATCTAGTGTAACCGATAGGCCTCCTATGAGAGAATTCCAGCCAGACTTTTTATAGCTTAAATCGGAGTACAAACTCGCACCGTTCTGCTGGAACGGCGCTTTCTGAACCAGCAGACTGGAAATTATGTTCCTATGTAAAGAAGGGTGGAAAAACTTGCACCATCTCGGTGTTCACGGCTGCTGATCCTCCCAAATTAGGAGGAAGTGACATCGCTTGGATAAAAGTCATGTTCTTACGGTGTGCCACAGGTCACCGCCCTCCTGGAACCGGCGGCTTAATGTTCTTGTGGAATATACAGCGTGGTATAAGCTGCACGAGCACCGGGATGGGCACAAACGGCTTTCTGGGGCAAATGAGGGACAGGAGCGTGTGGCCAGAGAGCGGGGAGCTTCACTGCTTCAGGAGGAGATCAGGGCTCGCACCGAGATCCAAGCCGTGCTTTCGCAGCCCTCCGTTCAGACCGAGCCCGAGAGCACTGCTCGTTGAACATTTACAGCTGCTCCGACAACTCCCTGTGCTCGTGTTGGTGCTCTTCTCATTCACAATGGGTTTTTCTCAGGGGATGAATCCAGATGAAAATCCAGATGCTGTTTTTCAAGGGCATTTTCTGGGGCACAGGGCAGGAGTTTGCACGCATGCTCCCACATCGCTCTGCAAGGTTTTGTGTTCCTAAAAGTGACCGTTCGGCTCCTGCACAGCTGTGCAAAGACTAATTTTGAACTAAATTTGACACTATTAGACTTCTTTTGAGGGAGAAAGAGGTTTTCCTGCGTCACGTGCGCAGAGGCGGCAACGCGCTGTAAAGGAGAACTCTCCACGGAATGGCAGGATTGAGCACAGAAATGCTATCCCGAAACGGGATACATTCTTCTCAGACAGTGACAAATTAAGAAGAGCCTGTATTTAGTTTCTCCTTTGTTCAGAGACCTTGAAAAATATGATGCCCATGTGTTAATGTTTCAACCCACCCTCCATTCTTACTGCATTAGTCCTGCTCGCAGTCATTCAATACAGAATCATGTGTGTAATCCGAACCATGTGGCCAGCGACGTGTTCCCTATTTACCAATTATTTCATTAGCTTTATTTGCTCTTTGAGATAGGGGCAAGCAATATTTTTCTATTTCCTGTATTTAAGTACGAAGCGGTGTTCGTCAAATATTTAAGGCTGGAGAGGTATGCTCTTAATTTCCAGAGCGACTCTCCACAGCGTCAGGGCTCTTTCCCTACACGTTTCCACATGTCGCCCACACCACGGGGAAACCCAGCGAACACCTGAAGGGGATGAACGTCCCGATACAGAATTATCACCTCACGCGGCACTGCAGGCAATTAAATCGCTAAGGACAAGAAAACTAGGGGATCAGGCACTTAGCTGGCGCAACGTGCTCCATAGGAACCCTGAGGCAAAGCGCTTTGTTGCGATATTTAATTCACAAAAAGTAGTGGTAAAACGCATAAGCAAAGGGGGCGAAGGTCAACTATGATGTATTATAATAAATAATACTTATTTCCATTAAATATTTGCTACCTCTCTGCAGTCACTGGGCTGATAAGCCAGTCCTTCCGCACACCGTGATATATCGGTGAATAACCCTCTTGGCTCCAGCGCAGGGCGCTGGGGCGGGTTGGGGGCAACGGGAGGTGCTGGGGTGGCGGTGGCGCCCCCAGCCCGACTCACCCATGATGCTGTCGGTCCCGTTGGCAGGGGGCGTGCAAGAAGACGTGCTGTAGTGATTGGTGCCACTGCGGTGGAAGGTGGACATCGGAGGAAGACTGGAGTTGATGTCTGCTGAGGAGTGGGACGGGTAGCTCTGCAGCAAGAAGGGGTACAAAAGGCAACGTTGGAGTTATTGGGAACACGGGAGGCAGCAGAGTGCTCATGTTGCCCCAGTTGTTCTTCACCCAATGGAGAAAGGCCCTATGACTAAGCAGGGAGTCCATTTTCCTACCCCAAGAGACTCAGCGTACGCCCCTCTATATGGATAAATATCCCCAGGGGACAGCTCGTGGCTGAGGATGGAACCACCAAGACGTAAAGAGAAGAAATGACGGAAGAAAACCGAGGTGATGTATCAAGCCGAGCATTCTGAGAGGCACAGGTAGCGGTTGGAGCAGAAGCCTTCCCAGGGACATGGCACAAACCCCACGCTGCTCCTGACATGAAAACCCAAGATGTGCAGCGCCGGGTTTGCAAACGGTGCCGTAAGGAAGCGCAGCGGCACCCCAGAACTCAACGCGCTCCGTTTTCCCTCCCGCTGCAGCGCCTGCACGACAGACGGGGGAAAACGCGACCCATCGGGTCCTCAGAGGGACACACGGGACCTTGGTCGCTATGTGGCTGCATCAACACAAACCTTCGCTCCCAACTAACCGCCAGGTAACTGAATACCTGAAGGTTATCTCGAAGAATGCAACCAGCACGGCCTAAATCTATTTTTCCTATTCATGGAAAAACTGCCATCAACTCTGACCGAGGTCTGAATAACATCTTTGACTCATAAACCGCTCCAAGACCGCAGTCCCAAACCGGAGCGGCTGCCATGGCAGAACTGAATTCCTGGAGCTGCTGGGAATTCCTCCTGGGCTGGAGAAACAAGTGAACGCGGAGCAGCCGGGTCAAGGAGCCCCATGGCTGGTCCATGGCCCATATCAAAGTGCTGGTTCGGGGTTTGCCCATCTCTCAGGAGACATCAAACCGCAGCTGCCAAACGTCGTAGGAAAACACGGGATCTGAATACAGCGCCGTGGAGAACTGTTCTCTGTACTCAATGCAGCTACCTCGAAAATCACTGAGATGCCTGAGAGAGGAAAAATAACCAACAGCGGCTTTTCTTCCTTTCTTTTTCTATGTGCGTCTTCTCTGCAAGTGACTGACAAGCTCAAGACACCTAAAATACAGAAGGCTCTGGCAGTCCAGCCATGCATAATTAACAATTAATACGAGCATCATCTGCACCGAACAGCCGCACCTTGAACTAGTAGCAGTGGTCCTCACCATAATTTAGGATAAATATAATAATATCTACACACAAAACATGTGGAGGCCTTAGGTGGAACATCCCTACTTGTTTTACACTGCAGAAAAACCCCCTGCGTGTTACAAAACCGAGATATTCAGAATGGAGCTAAACTTGAACACAAAGCCTGAGCTGACACCAAGAGCCACCTCGTTGTGACGAATGAGCACCGGTGGAGATAACAAATGAGATTAAATGGGGTTTTAAAAGTTATGCTCCATTTTTATTATATATGCTTGTCACTTCAGAGCAACGTTACATTAAGTTTGCTTAGTGCCTTAATTACGCCTTTTATAAGGACATGATTAAGCAGTTTTTGAGGCAATTCCTTTTGCTTTTGACTTCCTATTAATGTCACATAGCAGCGTGCTAACCTCATTAAATGTGAGACACTAAAGATCTGGGTTGCAAATTCATCTTCCATTTGTAAGAGTGAGCTTAGCTCTCCTCATTCCCCAAAAGATGGTCCTGCAAGACCTCACAGCAGCGGACCCTCCAACCCAGCCCTCCTCATTATCCTTTTTAATGGGCTTTGAGAAGGAAAAGCAGAGGCACAGAATGGAAAACCACAACCTGTAGCGTTTCACACATTCTGAGAATTGCTTCACTTCGGCCGTCTGGCCGTCACGTTACCTCTTACATGAAATCAAACCCCAAGACGGAGTTGACGGGACGCAGCGTTACTTCTACATCATCAATTCAGTGCGATACCAGAACATCCCCTAAGCTGTGCTCAGATCAGCCTTCATTCCCATTTTATTCCATCCCAATATGATAGATGGAATCGGCCCCAGCAGCTTCCTCCTGAGAGAGATCAGGATGTACCGGGAAAAATGAAAGAAACCTCCCTTTTTTAAAGCCAGGACCCAGCCAGGACCCTCAATGTGCAGAGTCCCAGGTGTGAGCGGCTCGTTGATGAGCAGGGGGCGCAGACACAGGCTCAACCCCCTTTGGATGGAGGAAAAGCCTGCGGGACCATTTCTTTTGTCCTCTTTTTGCACTGGGGGAGGTTCTGTCCAGAGGTGCCCAAGCCAACCTGCAGGGCAAAGTCACCCGAGATGCCTCCAAATCGCTTTTGTGCAGTTTGCAACACGTGATGGCACATGGAGAAGGTTTGAGCGGCCCGGGCGGAGGAGGAGTTGGTGCCGTGACCCCCGTGCTGTGTCCCCCGTGCCCCCCGTGTCCCTTACCAAGCGGTCGTGCGGGTGCAGGCTGCAGTAGCTGCTGGACTGGGGGATGTGGGAGGAGTTGCCCAGCATCCCCCCGTAGCCGGGCTGGTTCATCCCGCTGGAGGAGCTCCACGGGTCGCTGCTGTGGTGGCCATCTGCAACACAAGGAGGGGACAGCGCTGCCGCTAAGCCCGGCCTAAGCGCCCGAGCGGGGCTGCGGCGCTTCGGGGGAAAAATGAAGGCGAAACGGGAATACTCGTGGCATCCTGCGACGCTTCGCTGCATCGCTTAGGTGTGAAACTCCCCCGCTGCTTTATTCCTGCTCCGGAACTATAAACTCAGGAACATAAACCCCGTTATAACAAATGTAATCAGAGACAGAACATTGAGACGCTGAAGCCTGCAGGAGGATGGGCTGAGGAGCTTGGTCAATGACCAGATAACCAGGTAACTGTTCCCTAAGGAGCAGCAGAGCTGGAAGAGGCACGTGGGCTGGGAAACCTGTTGGCTTTCGCAAACTGCAGGAGCCGGTCTAATAAAAAGTGATGGTGTCCCACCTACAGCCCTGATCCCGCACTTCAAACAGCCCCGCAGCACCGGCCCGGCCGTTTGAACAGCCCTTCCACTCCCATTTATGCCTTCAATAGCAATCTGCCAGGAGATAACATTTAAAAGCGCAGAAGGGCTAAGCGCTGCAAAGGGTAAATATTTGATATCATTAGAAGCCTATTAATCCCCAGCTTTAGAACTCCATAGGAGTTGCATAGCAGGTTGCTCTTTGGGCGGTATTTATTCACGTTTGAAGCCGAGTTTTCTTTGCAGTCACGGTCCCTTTTTGCAAAGGGTGTGAAGCAGAAAGTGTCTGTATCTCTATGCAGAATCAAACGCGCTCCCTTGCCCTGCAAATACTTCAGTCCTGCTGAATTAAACGCGTTTACTTACCCTTCGCTTAGCTAAAGCAGAGCATACGTAGGAGCGTTCAAAAGCTCATTAGTGGCAAAAGATGAGTGCGTGGATCTTTGCAAACTCTAAGGATTTTGTTGGACAAGTTATAGCCAATTTCATTGTATTTGCACCTAATCATATAACGCGGTAGCAGTGAATACACCAGAGCAATTAACCCAGCCTCAAACCAAAGAAATGGCTTCGTTTTAAAATGGTTGCTCTACATGCACACGCACACAAACGTGCACATGTGTAGCACTGATACTTTGCATGAGACAAAAGCCTTTCTCGTTAACAACATACAGCAAAGTACGTGCACGAATTTGTGGGTATAATATATGTGCACACACACGTGCTGGAAAAAGTGCTTCGGGAACCTGAGGTGGTAAGAGGCTGGGAAGTTATTTATTCGGCTGCTTAAGGATCAAAACAAGATGGTCAGAGCCACCGCGGTCCAAGCAAGACGCACGGGTCTTCGTTTTAATGGCGATGGTACAGACCGCCAGATATTCCCCACTGCGCAGAAACCACAACACAAAGCTAGAAAACACCGGCGGAGGTTTCCTGTAGAAAGCAGCGTCTTACCTTGCATGAAGAAGGAGCTGGGAAAAGTGCTGGCTGCTGGTTTTGAGGATGGATAACCCGGTGAGTCCCTATTGTAGTCGGCAGTGCTTGCTGACGGGGCATAAACCTAGGGGAAGAAAGCCTCATTCAGTGCGAGAAACAGCGAGGTTTCACCTTGCTCGGTATCAATCAGTTCCCAACGCGCCGTAATTCCTCTCCCGGAGCACAAAAACCCCAGTAGACGTGTGACTGGAAAATAAATCTTAAGCTTCAAAAGAAAGCCCAGCCTGACATTTTCCAGCTTTACCCAAGGATACTCGCAAGGTATTTGTCAAAGTATGGATTTCTGTAAATAAAGTGAACAAGCAGATGTACATATGTTCTTCCTACAGCATCACGGAGCTTAAAATAAACAGAGAGTTGAAACAAAGCTGGTTTTCTCCTACAGACTTCACAAATAAAACCGAAAGCACTGCGAGGACGTCAGAAACTTTATTTCCCAAACGAAAAGAACAAAGAAAATAAACCCAGCATTATCTAGGACGCTGAAAATTACAAACATATCTAGGGATATTAAATTCCCAGGAATGGAGCCCTTTCCAGAGAAGCCCATTAAAAACCTGGACGTACACAAGACCACCAACACATCGGGGGAAAACTCCTCCTTTCGCAGGGCTTGTTTGTCTGTGCACTAAACGGGGCGCGTGTGCCAAACCCCTCATTCACTGCCATGCGTTCGCTAATCCGCCGGAGCCTCCCCAACTCGCCTTGTCCAAAAGACCCCTTCTATTTCTCGCTTCGGTTTCGCTCGGCCAGTGTCTGAAAGCAAAACCGAACCGATAAATCCGGGGCGGGCCGAGCGCGGTTGGTGCCGCGGGTCGGCCCAGGCGCCGGCTCTTTGTGTCTGCTGGAGGTGCCTCTCTCCAGATGGTCAGGAAGACTGAAGCACTGTCATCTCCTTGATGAAAATGGATACCTTCCTGCCTCCATTTTGAAGCAGGCAGCAGATCACAAAAATTGGCACAACGCCTGTTCGCAGGTCACAGCCGCGGGGAAGGGAAAAAACCCAGCGGCGAAGCAAAGGGCTCGGCTAAAACAATGAAAACGCCCCAAAATGAACCCCGGGGAGGACGAGGCTGAGGGTTCGGGAGGCTGGATGTCCCCGTGTGCCGTGGGGCTCGCCTGGCACCGCGGCCCCCGGTGTCGCCAGCCCGGACGTCACCACAGACAGGGCCAAATCAAAGCCTTGGGTTTTAACACGGCGCCTTCTGCCCGAGTGGAGAATGACGGGGGTGTGGGGGGCTCGGGAAATCATAGAGGGACACACAAGGATCACGGAGTCACCCCGTCCCCGCACAGGACAAGGGGGAACGTCCCCAGGAGAGAGACCCCCAGGAGACAACTGGGATGGTAAAACCAAAGATGAGCCGGCTCTGCACCCAAAACCGGCTCTGCACCCAAAACCGACCCCTCCGTGCAGGGGACAGTGGGTGGGATGGCACCGGTGCCACCGAACCCCCTTGGAACTGCGGCAGCCCCAGTGCCACCTCTGACACCTTCAGCGCCGCTGTTGGCAGAGCCGCTCTCTCCCCTTTACAGAATCCCAGAATGTCGGGGGTTGGAGGGACCTGGAAAGCTCATCCAGTGCAATCCCCCCATGGAGCAGGAACACCCAGCTGAGGTTCCACAGGAAGGGGTCCAGGCGGGTTTGAATGTCTGCAGAGAAGGAGACTCCACAACCTCCCTGGGCAGCCTGGGCCAGGCTCTGACACCCTCACCCCAAACAAGTTTCTTCTCATATTTAAGTGGAACCTCCTGTGTTCCAGTTTGCACCCATTGCCCCTTGACCTATCACTGGTTGTCACCCAGAAGAGCCTGGCTCCATCCTCCTGACACTCCCCCTTTCCATATTGATCCCCATGAATGAGTCCCCCCTCAGTCTCCTCTTGTCCAGCTCCACAGCCCCAGCTCCCTCAGCCTTTCCTCACACGGGAGATGCTCCACTCCCTCCAGCATCTTGGTGGCTGCGCTGGACTCTCTCCAGCAGTTCCCTGTCCTTCTGGAGCTGAGGGGCCACAACTGGACACAAGATTCCAGGTGTGGTCTCCCCAGGGCAGAGCAGAGGGGCAGGAGAACCTCTCTGACCTACTGACCACCCCCTTCTAACCCACCCCAGGTACCATTGGCTTCCTGGCCACCAGGGCCCAGTGCTGGCTCATGCTCACCCTGCTGGCCCCAGGACCCCCTTGGGATGCCGAGAACTGGGCTGCAGAAATGGTCACACCAGCTATGGGAGAACAACTCTGTGGAAATCACAGAGGCTCTCAGCAAACAGACCTGAATGCCTGACAGATTAAAGATGAGAACACAGGTGCACGGTGCCTTTATGGAACAGCATCACTGTGCCAGGCTATTAATGCACCAAAACGCATCTATTCTGCTATATCACGACATCCTGCCCAGGGGACCACGTGTTGCTCCTCTGCAGCAGGTCCCTGCTGTCCCCTACCTGCTGCGCTCGAGGCCACCAGCCTCGCGTCAACGTTTGATCCATTTCAGAGGAAAAGCAGCCCAAAGCGGGCTTAGGAACGAGGTCACCCGCAGCTCCAGCTCTCTGCGCCCCACAAGGGACCGCTGGGCGCAGGTGACCTCACCACTGACTTCATCAGTGACCTCATCAGTGACGCAATGAGTCTTGTGCAGCCCAACCACCAGAGATAGGCCTTGGATTGCAAATAAAGATGAAGAACCCCCTCCCACGTCCCCTGCGATCGCCCCTGTCACCTCAACCCGCTCAGCCCTCCTGCTCGCAAACACAGACATTGATCCCAGCCTAAAGCCTGGGCTCACACTAGGAAGAGCTGGAGTGGAACTCCGGTGTTATCACGACATGAACTAACGCCACAGAAACTCCTCTCGTATTCAACCGCGCACCAATCTCCAGATGCGTTTCCCTCTGTACCATGGGGACTGCAGTATTTTCAACAGGCAATAAAGAGAGCGGAGGAGACAATTAAGTGGATAAACAACCTCCCGACTGGGCCCTGTCCTTTTGTCATTCTGCCACAAAGCAACGCTTAGAAAAGCAAGAAGTGTATTATTTCATCACATTAATAACCTAGCCATAAATGTTTGCCGGATAATCTGACAAAGAAGGAATTGCACTGATAACCCCATTTAAAGAGAGATATAAATCATCGTGAGTAAGCGCTGATAAAGAAAACAACCCCATAACTTGATTCAAAATAGTAATATGGGTTAAATTTATGGTACTGGTAAAAATCGTAATACCCTGTCTCCAAAAAAGCAAAAGAGAGTAAACCACAGATGTGTGCAAGTGACCTTCTGATTCGAACAGAACATATAGATTTAAAGATGTTAATATTCTTTAAAGAGCCCGAATTTAGCACAAAATCACTCTGACTCATGCTGGGAGGTTTGATGAATAACGATCTGGGAAAAACACGCCGCTCTGTACCACGCCACGGTTGAAAAGCCATCGCGTGGCTGCCGTCTTTGGGGAGCCTTTCTCCTCCTTCCAAACACCTTTTCCTCTCCGGTGCTGGTGGAAAACTCGCTGTCCTGGGAATCTATTTCCAGCATCTTTCGTTTTCCCGTCTCCGAGCTGGGCTGAGCATCCCCGGGTGCTCCGGGGACCACGGGGATGGAATCTCCCCCTCAAACCAAACCGTGTCTGTGTGTCCCTGCCCGCGAGATGCTATAGGCGAGATGGGAGGGCATCCCTGCCGTTCAATTAGGAAAAATCAATTACCTGGCACGCACGGCACAAACGCAAAGAACAGGCTGTAAACCAGAGCAGGGTATTTCCACACGCAGAGCAATCCGCTTAAATAGCTACCTGCTCCAAGGAAACATTTGCAAAGAGAATAAACCCATCAATCAGCAGCCCGGAGACTTTGAAATAGACGGCGAAACTCCTTGAAAATGAAGATCTCCAAGAGAACATTTATTAAATTATAAGTGCATTACCAAATGGCAAAGCGGAGCGGCTATCAGAGCTGTCAGGAGGAATAAACCTGCTCGCTGGAACAAGCTGCTCCGCATTAGCGGATGTGTCAGCTCCGCACAAAGGGAAGGACTCTTTTAAGCGAGGACGTGGCCGAGCCGCCCGCGCTGGCTCGGGAGCCGCGCCGGCCCTGCCCCGCGTCGCTGGCACCCATCGGCTCCATAACCGGGCTGGAACCCGCGAGCCGAGGGCTGACGATGCTGTTTGTGCTCTCGGGTGTTGGGGGTTTCTCGGTCGCAGCCTGTTCGGGGGTTGTGCCCGGGGACGCTGCTCAGCACCCCGGGGACGCCCCATCCGCACCGGGGCACAGGAGGCAGCACCGCTAAAACCAACAATTGAAAATTAAATTGAAAACAGCATAAATCACTATTCCTTCCTTTACAAGCGCTCAAGGGACACACTCAGTGCCGTCCTCACTCCTCCCAGCTCCGCCATCCGACGGCGACAGCTCCGCCAGCCTAGCGACGAATTCCCCAGCTTTCAGTTAAAAAAAAACCCTTAAAAACTAACAATTCTGCACTTTAACATGAGCGAGGTGCACAACCCCCTTTCCGCGGGCTGACCTGCTCCAGGTTTCCAGCAGAAGGGCACTTTTCAAACCGCGGCTCCCTAATTTCGGCCACATGTTGCTGGGGGCGAGCGGGGGGAGAGGAAGAGGAGCGGGCGCGGGGGCCGATGAAAAGCGCGGCCCCGCCAGCCAAAACGCATTTCCAGGCCGGCCGGAAGGAAAACCCACCCACCTCACCCCGCGCTGCTTCTATCAACCTGCAATTGCGGCGATCAAAACCAGATGTCGGCTCTTCCAGATCTTTCTCGCAGGACAAACACGCCGAAGGCCTCGGGCCTGGCGTTGCCATCAAATGGTAATTGAGAGCAGATGAGCCCCGACACGGCACAGCACATGCGAACCACCCCCGGCCCCGCGAGAGGGATGAAATTGCAGGTCCCGCTGAGCCGTTAAGTGCACGGGGCACCGTGAAAAACAAGTGTACGGCGCAGGGCAGGCACCTGTCCGGCTCCGGCACCGCGGCAAAGGTCGGTCAGTGCTGCAGAAGAGCGGCTGCAAAACTCACCCCTCCATCATCACGCTCCTCCATCGATTCTCCATGCACCGAAACCCCAACTCCCCGCTCCACAGAGGGTTTACTCCTGTGGTTTTCTCCTCTCCTGCTGCTCGCGTTTATTAAAACAAACGTGGGTGACGGTTTTGCGCCGCGGCGCTGGCACGGATGGGTTTGTGCGGGGCCGGCGGAGCCACCAGCCCCGCGCGTTCCAGGGGGAACCTGCAGAGCCTGACGTCGGCCCAAAAGCCACAGCTCGTTCTGAGTGAAACGCTGAGATTTGGAGCAATCTACCCATCTCGTGCTGCTCTGCTCCCGCCAGGAATCGCTGCCCCACGCTCAGCACACCCCGAACATGAGCTGCCGCCGGTTTTTTTCCTTATCCCACCCTGTAGGATCCTCTAAGCCCGCAGATCCTGCTCGGTTCAAATGCCTTCCAGATGGGGCTGCTGAACGCTGCGCCTTGTGAACGCCCTCAAGTTAAAAAGGGGTCAACTAAATTAGAGAAAAGAAAATAAGAATGACAACATTATGTCATCCCTGAGCAGCAATGCTCTAAAAAAGCAACAATAACATAAATAGACACGGAGATTTTCTGTTCAGACTCTGATTTCTTTCTTGCTGTTTGTCCCTATGGCGCAGCCGGCCCGGGACAAAGGAGCCGATGCCACCAGCGGCCGCAGGTGAATCCTGCCCCAAAGGGACATGGTTTGCTGGGATGCCGGGCAAGCAGGAGGGAGAGCCCAACCAAATGGTCCTGCCAAAGCACAACTGCTTCCAAAAGGAGCTAAAGACAGGGGAGAAGAACAAGGGGCGGGTAAGGAGAGGGTGGGACACGGCCACCTACAGCAAGAGGAAACCCCGGGGGTCAAAAGAAGAGGAAAGCAAAGCAGAGAGAAAGAGCAAAATCCAGGAAATTGAGTACCTAAGTGGCAAGGGGCACAGCAGAAAGACCTCAGTGGCTTTGGGGTGTATTACGGAAAGCGCAGGGGGACGCCCGGGGTCCCCGGCACCACCGGCAGCCGGAGCAGCAGACGCGAAGGCTCCGGCATGGTCGCTGACCCGTGGTTGGGGGCGGCTCTGCCACCTGGGCGGTCGCAGGCACCGTCACCATCCCTGCTGGCACCTGGGGAACGCACGGGTGAGGGCACGGAAAGCCGTGCCAGCACACGAGATGCACCCGAAACTGCGGAGAAATGAGAAAATTGTGCATTTTGGAGACGCTGGCTGCATGAAAGGCGACGAGGGGCCGGTGAGACTTGGTTAATGGACTCGATGTGGGTGAAGCAACACAACCATGAGGATGCAGAAGGCAATGGAGAGCAGCAGATGCGACCGGGACGGGAAGAAAAAAGAGCGACATTGCGAGCAGGCAGGAGGAAAGGACAAAGAACGAGGGCTGTGAGCAGAGACGGCGCAACACGACCAAACGGAGCCCACGTCCTGCGGCCGCCGGCATCCCAACAGCCGCAGGTGCTCGGCACAACCAGAGCCCCGAGATCAATAACGAGGGAGCGGACGAAAACGAGTGGGAAATCGGAAATAAAAGCGAGGAGGGGAAGGACAAAAAAACGCCACTTGGCCGAGTTCCAGGGGCAGTTTCCATACGTGAATTTTCGCATTTCATGTGAAGATAGCAAGTTTTTAGGCGCTTATTTTTTTAGTGAAGGTGTTCCTCGAAGAGACAGAGAAAAGGAAAATGACTATTTAATGGCCTGTCCTTCTTTTAGGGTCTGCTTTCTAACTTCCCTTCCTCCTCTGCGTTTATTGAGAACCATTTTGTGCTGGGCTGGGCTTTTTTCATTTCCTATGCTCTGTTTACAAATACAGGCAGAGGCAGTGAAGGCATCAGACATCTGCCTGCGTTTTCCTCTCCATCTCTCTGCAAGAAAACAGCCTTAATTTTGCAACCTTCCAGAGTTTCTGGTCATCATCTACCTAGCCCAATAATGTAAAGCATATACAATTAATGAGAGCGTATCTGTTTGCCCGAAGCCCTGGGGGTTGTGGGTTGTGCCCTGCCGTGGGTGTCCAGCAGCAGGGCTGAGATGCTCATTGGGAAAGAGGGGATTAAGTGGGCGCAGGCTGAACTGGGCAAACTGGGACAACCCAAGGGAAGCTGCGAATGATACCCCTGGTTTAGGAGCGAGGCCGATGGAGCATCCCCAGGAATACAGCTATAAATGACTGTTAGCAGGCAGGACGCCAAGCCTAGTGTCCTGTTACACCGCAGAGAGGGGGATGCGCCCCCAAAACTGCCGGGATTTCACCCAGGAGAACCATAGAAAGGTCTGGGTTGGAGGGACCTTCAAACAAGGGACTCAAGCCGCTCCAGGCCCATTGGGTGACGAGGGACGAGCGGGCGCCAGCGGCTTCAGGTGCCGAGACACAATAAAAACAACGAGGAGAGAAAATGTTTGCTTTGTGTGTCAGCAGAGATGTCAGTACCCATTAATAAATCTATCTGCTAAATCTACTCTTATTCATGTGGGACATCACCAAGTTAAAGTAAAATAAATTATCTTTAATTAAATGGAATTGTCGTCTTCCTCCTGCTATCATCCCCAATTATTACATCCTAATCAGTCCTTTTGGGAGAAGGCATGAGGGAAGGCTGAAAGGCACATTTACTATAAACAATTTCTCTTTCTGTCAAGAGATGGAAATTTTCTTTTAATTATTGTTTAGGACTCTGATTTTCACCCAGCTTCTGATGAAAGGGATTCAAAGTTGAAGATGCCATCATTCAACGCAAGAAAGAAATCTGCTCGTGTCATCGCCGCAGAGCAATTTCCTCCCAGTCCCTCCTACAATTAAAGCCCAGAGCAAGGCAGGGGCAGGCTGGAAATATGCGAGTCATCTCTTTCAACTTCTTGATGATCGCTTCCAGCGGGAGACCCGCGGTGGGAAACATTTGGATGGGAAAGAGGAGCTAAATGCTGAGGCTGGAGGGTGGGCAGGGGGCGGCCGGAGGGCAGCGAGCGCCAGGCCAGCCTGCAACCATTTCTGCTCCAGCGCAGCAGTACGGGGCTCAAAGAATGCGTCACAACCCCTTCAATCTTAGTTTTGGGGGATGAATCGCGCTTGAAAAGCCGCCTGCAAGGTCTCTTAATAGCAGGAGTCTCAGGACGGTGCGAATCTGTGCGGTTTCAACGCGGATATGGGAATTAATCTGGGCTTGGTTGAGCCTGACTCAAACTCAGGCTCGGTCGTGTGAAGGTGGGCGGATTCAAACCGGAAAGGAAAAATACAAACCCAACCAACCAACCAAAATCCCCAAAGCCAAACCAACCCCCCAAACACAGTTTTCTTCCAGAGTTTAGCTGCTAAATAGTATTAATGAGGTATTCTAAAATAGCTTAAATAAGTGCATTTAAAGGCAAGCTACTGCTAAATACACCCGTTTTGAAAACCTCAGCCTGCTCCGTGTGTACTATAAAGAGAACTGCGCTGCTCAGGCACTGAAGGCTGTTGAAACCGGGCTTTATTACCTGGCAGTAGGCAGAGCTGTGCTGCAGAGCTGGCCTAACGAAGCTGGCCTAACGAAGCTGGCCTAACGAAGCTGGCCTAACGAAGCCGGGCATTCAGCAATGACTTTCCCCAAGCTCTCCGCAATGACCGAGCACTTTCGGCTCTATCTTTGGCTCAAGTCACCGCTGAAATGACTGGACTGCTAGGGAAACCATCAAAACGTGACCCAAAGTATTTTCGGAGGACACGTCATGCCCATCACCTGAACTGTGCCCAATGTTCACTTACCAGAACCCTTCTGAGACGTCCTGCTTAAAACAACCCTTCGAGCAAACCTATGGGTGATGCACGGAGCCTTTTCTGCGGCGGCTGCTGTTGGGCGGCACGAGTTGAAGCTGCACCTCTCTAATTAAACCTGAGGCCCGGCGCTGGTTTTAAGCCACATTCCTCTCTGTGCCAACGCCGTCTCCTTGCCTGGCGACGGCCGAGTCCCCGAGCGCCCTCCGAACAACCGCCGCCCAATTACGGAACGAGATAGAGCTCAGATAATCACGAAATTATTCACCGGAGAGAAAACGCAGATTATGACAAGAAACGGAACGAGGAGGAAGCACCGAGTCCCGATTAATTAATGCGATTTTTGGTTTAATGCACTTTTCGGGGTGTAGCGCTGTTTTCATTTAACGGCGCTTTGAATCGCCGCCTACAGAAGTTAAAAAAAAGCAGAGGAAAAGAAAGAAACCACAGCTATACAAGCCCGCTGACTTCTTCTCAAAGAACCAGTTCTAAACTTGTTTACACTACTGGTTCCAAATGAATTCAAGATGGTGGCTAGTTAAAGAAAGGCAGCCCATGCCAAGGCCTGCCATCAAAGAACTCCAATTCAACAATGTTCAGTTTTAATTGACCGCTAATTAAGCTACATTAGTCAAAGAAAAGTCTCTATCGCTTGTGAGTAATGAAGAAAAGAGCTCGTTTAACCCTGTCCTGCCCAACTCCAGAAACGCGGCTTCGCCGCTATCGGCCCTGATATTAATACGCCAAAATAATCACAATTTAAAGAGAAAATAAAGTGTCGGAGGAGCACGAGAGTCCCTGCGGTTTTGTGCCGTGAGGAATCGGGGTGGAAAACCCAGGGAAGGAATCCAGCGGCTACGGATCCATACGGATGGGGTATCGACGAGCACACATTCATGCCCAATTCCGGAATTGCCCAATATTCCCAAAAAGAGGTTTGGACGCAGGAGGCACCGCCACGGCCCTGCGGCTCTTTTGGTGAGGGCCATACCCGTGGCCTTAACTCGCGTTACACTTTACCCCAATGATTTTTGGCAACCAAACCGCTGCATTTCATAGAATAGCATTTAATGAGTACCATATCTTTTTTCAACATTCTGCCAAGCGCTCATTAAAATGCACTTGTGTTGGGTTTTTTTTTTTGTGCGTTTTTCATAGCTAAACGGAACCAAAATATGAATGCAAATTGGCACCTCTAAGTTTAAAGCGGTATTTGCATAGGAGGAAGCGAAGGCGGCGCGGGCTGAACGCGAGCGCACAACGCAGGCGCCGCAATCATCGCCTGCAAACACCGGAGCTGATCAAGCCCATACGGACGAACCGCAGTTTAAAAGATAGGAAGGCGTTTATGCAAATCTCGCTGTCCTAACTCAGAGTAACAACGGTGTTTGAAGCCACGCTGGAGGGTGAGCTCAGAGCCACAGGCCAAAGGCATCGCTGCTCTGATAAAGGTCTCGTTAGCCGGGGAAGTCGCTATCTGAGAGTTATGGAGCAGACTCGGTGCTCCAGCACAGCGGGAAGGAGCCCCTGCAAAAGCAACCCCTCCTGCCCGTTAGCAAAGCGGCCTCACCAAAGGGCATCGCGGTGGGGAGAAATAAACCCCTTTATCCATCACCTGGAGACGGGGGCTGAGCGCAACATCCCAAGAACTTCCCTCTTCTTTCTCTCTTTGCATCGCGCACAGGACAAGCAAACCTGGAAGGGAATCAACGCCTTCAACCTTCCAGAAGCACTAAAGGGAGACGTTTTCAACGCTTCCCACCTGAGAGCGCTGGGGACTGCGAACACACCAACCAAAACCTGTATTTACAGCTCTCCTTTTTGGTTCAGCGAGAGTGCTGGGATCTCCTCCAGCTGGGAGGTTTAGTACGGATGGATTTAAGCATGGCAGTATTTCCAGTGAAGCCACTGTATGTGCTCACAAGAATCTACCCTGTGTCTCATTGAAGATAAAACAACCCAACAACAACCAAAAAAACGTAAAACCATCCCTTTTTCTGCGAACGACGGTTTGCCAGAAGTGCCCAAAACCTTGTAAAATGGCCCTGGGTGGAGCCAGAGCTGGATGCGAAGGTGCTTCCACAGGGGCATCCATCCCATTCCAACGCCCCAAACGCCGCTCAGAAACGCAGGTGCCGCTGTTCCGCGCCGAACTCTCTCAACTTCCCCAAAGTATCTGCCAGTAGAGAACGGTTGTGTTTGAACGCATTTATAATCTGATTTTAAACAAGAAGAAAGGGCTGTGTGTGCTGTGTGCCGGAGCACAGAGCGCGTCCCACGTCCCGCTCCGTACCGGCCACAGCTCGGGCCCCCGGGATCCGGGAGTTTGTCCCACGAGCTAAAAACGCCGCGATTTCCTCTCAGATCAAACCCAGAGCTACAGGACATGAAAAGGACGGCTTACGCTGTTCTGGTTTTATTTACTGGATCTTTCTTCCCTCTTTCCTCTCCCCCAACACAGTAAACGTCGCTATGAGAAATTGTTAGGGCTATAAATAAGCCAGCGAGACACTGAAAGCAAATTACCATGCTATGAGTTAACAGCACACCACATGAAAGAGCTCGGCCCACATCTCTGGAAGACGTACAAGCGCTCGCTGCGCAGCGCGGCGGATCCTGCGTGCCATGGGAGCAGATCCCTGTGTGCCATCGCGGCAGATCCTGCGTGCCATGGGAGCAGATCCCTGCGTGCCACTGGGGCAGATCCTGCGTGCCATGGGGGCAGATCCCTCGTGCCATGGGGCAGATCCCTCGTGCCATGGGGACAGATCCCTCGTGCCATGGGGACAGATCCTGCGTGCCATGGGGACAGATCCTGCGTGCCACGGGGGCAGATCCTGCGTGCCACGGGGGCAGATCCTGCGTGCCATCGCGGCAGATCCTGCGTGCCATCGCGGCAGATCCTGCGTGCCATCGCGGCAGATCCCTGCGTGCCATCGCGGCAGATCCCTTGTGCCATGGGGACAGATCCCTCGTGCCATTGCACCAGATCCTGTGTGCCATCGCAGCAGATCCCTGCATGCCACGGGGACAGATCCCTCATGCCATGGGGGTAGATCCCTGCATGCCATGGGGACAGATCCCTCATGCCATGGGGACAGATCCCTCATGCCATGGGGGTAGATCCCTGTGTGCCATGGGGACAGATCCCTGTGTGCCATGGGGGCAGATCCTGCGTGCCATGGGGGCAGATCCTGCGTGCCGTGGGGACAGATCCTGCGTGCCGTGGGGACAGATCCTGCGTGCCATGGGGGCAGATCCATGTGTGCCGTGGGGGCAGATCCCTGTGTGCCGTGGGGGCAGATCCCTGCGTGCCATCGCGGCAGATCCTGTGTGCCATGGGGGCAGATCCTGCGTGCCATGGGGACAGATCCCTGTGTGCCATCGCGGCAGATCCTGCGTGCCATGGGGGCAGATCCCTCATGCCATGGGGACAGATCCCTCGTGCCATGGGGGCAGATCCCTGCGTGCCATGGGGGCAGAACCGCAGCCCCAGAGCTTCATGTGTGGCTCCTGCCACGACCCCACTGGTGCAGCGCTGCACGTATACGGGTCACTTAATTTTCTATACCCACAAGGTGCCCCCTCTTGGCTCCGGCAGAACCAGCAGCCCCTCTTCACCAGGCACCGTGTGAGAACGGGCGGGCTGGGGAGAGAAATATACATAAAAATAGCAATAATTAAAGCAATCATCCCAAGGGATGGTGGTGATCGACCCCCAGGACATGGGGCTGAACTGGGACGATCTCCATCCATCCAAACTCTGCCTGGAGCAGATTAGTGCTAAGCATTGTATTCTAATGACCCGGCGCAAACAACATGTGTTTAACTGGGGAAATGGGAGCGCTGCGGAAAACAAACGCTCATTTGGGAAGTCAAACAAACAACAACAAAGCGGCCACGCCAGTTGTTGTTGTTTTCCTGACAAAAATAGCGACCGGCGAGTTCTGTCCTGGAGACGGTTGTTATTTATGGGTCCCGAGGCTCAAGCGCTGGGAAAGAACAGGGAATATTGGATTGGGCGGCTGAACTTGGCGCAGCAGCCGGAGCACCCAAAACTCCGTGTCCCCAGGACCCCCGTGGCCTCCTGAGCATCCCCACACCGGTGGCTCCGGTGCAACCGCGGGAGGTGACACCGCTGTCCCCTTGGGCTGGTGGCTCCGGTGCAACCGCGGGAGGTCACACTGCTGTCCCCTTGGGCTGTGGCTCTGGTGTGACTGTGGGAGGTGACACTGCTGTCCCCTTGGGCTGGTGGCTCCGGTGTGACTGCGAGAGGTGACACTGCTGTCCCCTTGGGCTGGTGGCTCCGGTGTGACCGCAGGAGGTGACACCGCTGTCCCCTTGGGCTGGTGGCTTCGGTGCAACCGCGGGAGGTGACACCGCTGTCCCCATGGGTTGTGGCTCTGGTGTGACTGTGGGAGGTGACACCGCTGTCCTGTTGGGCTGGTGGCTCCGGTGCAACCGCGGGAGGTGACACCGCTGTCCCCATGGGTTGTGGCTCTGGTGTGACTGTGGGAGGTGACACTGCTGTCCCCTTGGGCTGGTGGCTCCGGTGCGACTGCGAGAGGTGACACCGCTGTCCCCTTGGGCTGGTGGCTCCGGTGTGACTGCAGGAGGTGACACTGCTGTCCCCGTGGGCCGGTGGCTCCAGTGCGACCACGGGAGGTGACACTGCTGTCCCCGTGGGCCAGTGGCTCCGGTGCGACCGCAGGAGGTGACACCGCTGTCCCCGTGGGCTGGTGGCTCCGGTGTGACCATGGGAGGTGACACTGCTGTCCCCGTGGGCCGGTGGCTCCGGTGTGACTGCAGGAGGTGACACCGCTGTCCCCAGGCCCCGCGGATCAGCTGACGGTCCCGGGTCCCAGTTTCCAGCGCTGCCCCGTCTCTTCTCCAGGTGTTACCAGGACAAGCAGCTGCTGTCACCGGAGTTTCGCAGCTGTCCCCAGACAGCACCGGGGCTGCCATGCAGACATGACAGCAGGCCAGGGCCCTCCTGCTTCCTTCTGGAAATGGGGTTAATTCGGATAAACCTCCAGGCCAACGGCCACCGCGAGGCTGGGGGTGGATATATGGAAACGTTTTGAGAGACGCAATAAATATCAGGTGTCCAGCAATGGTCGGAACTCAAACCGCCCCGTACTCCACGTGTGTAACTGCCTGAGCGCCTCCACCACCGCCACTTAAAGGACAAGGATAGCTCCATCATTCCTTCTGCAGCTCGTTAGCCGCCTGTTTTATGCGGGGGCAAAGCGACGCTTCGGAGCAGCCGAACTGGAATAGTTCTTTATTCCCAACCAGCAAATTAAAGACTGGAAGAAGCAGAGAGCACAAGAACAAATATTGTGCGAAAACGCAGAAGGGGAGAGAAGTTTAAGCCTTACCTAGCTGGATTCTCACCCACAATAACGCTCTCTGCTATATTATGGCTATATTATATATATATTATATATATTTATATTGGCTTGCAGGCCATGCAGGTATCAGAGTGTACTATTTGCATGCTATTTTGTACGCTGTATAAGATTCCAGCGGCCTCGTAATCGCTCGACTGCAAAAATGAGCTGCAGCAAAAAGCAAAGGGAGACTGGAAATGCCCTGGGGGTCCCTCGTGTCCCATCCTGCACCAACCCCCCCTGTCACGACAGGTGCACCCCCGTTTAGCTCCGTAATGCCATTAGGGACATAACCATTCCTGCAATTCCGATTGCAAAGTCAATAAAATAATGGGGTGCAGAACTTCTCCTTTTTAATTTTTTAAGTAATACGTTTGATTATTTTAATCACGTCGGTACTTAGCTGAATGGGTTTAAATATGCATGTTACATCAATTTGGTTTGTTTTATTCATTAGAAAGCCATTAAGTAATTTGGCATTATTCTTTAAAAAAAAAAATAGGGAAAAAAAAAGGGGTTGCTAGATATGGTGGTTGAGACCTTTTCCATGCGGGCGTCCTTAGGGATGGGTTATTTGTGCGCTGCTGCTAGCATGGGTTTTGGGGGGAAAAAGAAAGGCAAGGCATAGGGCTGATAGCAGGCTCGGTGGCCCTGGGACCCCGCTGGATGGGGGCAGAGCCCTGGTGTCCCACGCAGAGCTGGTTCTCATTACACGCCGAGCGGTGCCGGGGCTGGGAACAGCGGGTCCTGCGCACACGCACGCACCTCGTAAAGCCCTGCAGGTGCGGGACGTTTCCTCCGTCCCACTTGGGCCCCTTCAGCTTCCCTCCCTCCCTTTTAACATCTTTTTCCTAAGCATTATTAATTTTAGAAGCACAACTCGCAGCGAAAACAAATAAAAATCCAAGCTCGAGAGTCAGACTGAACACAACGAACCGCGGGGTCTGTTTGGAGCTGTCCGCACGCCCGTTTAAAACGTACGAGGAAGGTTTTAATTCATGGTTTGCTCGGCACGCTGCGTTTCGTATGGACGGCTCTGCATGGGAAAACGCACAGAGGATCCGTGGCTTAGGAATCCAGAGAACCCCCAGCGCAAAGGGGCAAATCCCTCGATGCCCACGGGGTGATTGTGCAGCCAACTTCCAACTTTACAAGTGCCTTTGACTTACGAGAGATAACGCTATAATACTACTATACTATATATATATATACTATAATAATTTTGCAGGAAAAGCAAAAAAAAAAAGCGGAAAAACGCCGATAATTAAATTAACGCCACCCCACAAAACCAAAACCAAAAGCAAAGCCGCACACAGCAAAAGACAAGTGAAACCAGATCAATTCTGGGAGCTGAGACAAGCAGACCTGCCCTGAATTCTGCAGGAGGAATGTTTCCCGGTGCGAGCTCGGCTTAGGGCCGGATGATTCTGCCTTGAACGGCGGCACAAAGCAGCCGCTCAATATTTGGCGCTACCTGCTGGGGTGGGAGAATGCGGCTCCCTAATGAGAATTTATCCCGCGTCCAAAGAGCCCCTTCCCGACAACACCGCCCTGCGAACGCCACGGAAACAACGGAGGGTACAAGGAATTTTCTTACATATTAAAATCTGATTTGGAAAGAACGATTTTGAAGGTGGCTTCTAATAGGTTGGTTGGAAAAAACCACCGGAATGGTTAAAAGATGCAGGAACTGGGCAGCAAATGGAGCAGCCCTGCAAGGTGCACAGACATCAGCTCTGCAGGGAAATAAGAGCGAAAGAAGGGAGGTAATGGTGCGCAGGTATCTTGTGCCTGTTGCAGCTTTTCAGGCTGCAAAACTTCACTTAAAAAGCCAAAAAGGGAATAAAACCCCAAGTTCCACCAGCAACACAGCATCGTAAAATCAGAAAGAAAGCGGCCGACGCCGACAGTCGCTTTGCAAAATCAGTTCCCTGTGCGAAAGAAGCAAATCCCACGTCTCCCAAGTGCCACGGCAATTTTACAGTAAACCAAGTCTAATGCAAACCAGATTTATACGGCAACAGGAAACAAACAATTCTTCTGCACAATTTCCTGTAGATCAATTGGAAAGGTATTTAAAGACTGCAGCAGGCAGCAGATCTTTTGTTAACCCCCCCGGCCCTGCCCACAAAAAAGCAGCTCATAATATTCGCTATTATAAGATGTCAACACCCGAACATCATCTGCCATGTCTACCGTCCATCTAGAACCCAACACCGTCCGATTTACGATTCCTTTTGGAGATAAAAGCCACCCCGATAATTCCCGAAGTGGCACAGATGAGGAGGTGAAGTTCACTCCTCATCAGCATATGCAAAGCGTATTTAAAACTAAGACTCGGCGCAACATCCTGCAGGAAGACTGAGTTTTACTAATTGCTGCAATCTTTCAGCAAAACGCAGCTTTGCAAGCACAAGGCCACTCGCATTCCCATCGTGTGCAATGCAGAAAGTGCTCGGACCGGCCAAAAGTCCATTTTAATTCAATAATAAAGTATCCTGAGCCTTAAAAGCAGCGCTATGGGTATTTCTGCAAACTCAAAGATCCTCAGTATATTTGCTCTTTCTCCCTTGCCTTTCCCCGGGATGGAAAAGACAAAATCACTGCATCAAAATGTGCGCGCACATATATAACTGGATATATTGTTCTATGCACCTAGCTATAATTCACTAAATTCTGTCGGTATCAGTAGGGAGCCTGCAAGATTATATTAATTTATGGTATAAACATCCAGCCCTTCTGTGAACCCCCCAAATATTGGAAAAATCCTGCAGCTATTTTGGCTTCTGCTCCGCGTCCTGAGCAGAGGGAGCATTCTTCTGCCCATACGTATGTATGGACACATATGGATTTGCAATCACGCAGCCCCAGCTCCCCGTATGTGGATGAAAAGGGCTGTAAATCCAGCCTTGCTCTGTTACCAAATCTACCCCTGCCCCTCGGAAACGGTTTGAATAACTCGGAATTTTGCTGATCGATATTTGGGATGATGCGCATCAGCGCTCCCGACGTCCCCAGCAAGCGGGACGCTGACGTTGCTCTAAACAAAGATGAACCATAAACACGGGGCTGAATTACAGCTGGTCCACGCAAAAGGGTGCAAGGACAAGCTCGATTTTGCCCTTTCTCCTCAAAAAAAGGGAACTTTCCCGGAGCCGGTGCCATTCACAACTCCTCACTTGTCATTATTAAGGGTGGCACATGGAGTTATTGCGCTCCTCGGCCTGGCCCATTAGCAGAACGATACCATGGAGCATTCATCTTCATCGAGGAACTTTATGGAGTTGAAAAGCTTTATAATAAGAATAGCAGGCAGAATGTAAACAGGAAAAACTCATTAGCATTTACTTTTTGTGATTTGATGACTTGACAAATAACTATTTCAAAACAACTAGTTTGAGAGATGGGTTGAAGCTTGTTAGGATAAAGCAAAAAGAGCAATTACAATAATTATAGGTTTCCCTATATGATTTAACACATGCGCATGGCGGGAGCTGATGATGTGATCTTAAGACACCATTAAAAGAAAATTTTGCCACTTTGGTTTTTCATTTCCATTCGCAATAATTTCTTCTTTATAGTTCCATGCATTTCAATACATTGCCTATGACCAAATTATTAAAACCTCGGGGAGATGCAATTGCGGATAAGCAATAGTGATGATGGATTTCGGCAGCGACCCCGCATCCCTCCCCGGCAGGTAACGTGCAGACCCCAACATCCCCGGCATCCGGGGAGCGAGCAGCCAGGCTTGGCCAAAACCCAGCTCATTTCACTGCTCCCGGCGCCACCCGAGTGTTCATAGCTCATCACAGACCCCGCACATTCCCAACCCCTTGCTAAAATGCCTTTTGTATAATATTTTAGGGCAAAGAAGCGAATCGAGAGCCCAATGTTTCCGCAGCACACCACTAACGCGGAGCGCGATCGCCCAGCGCCAGCTCGGCTTCGCACTTTCCACCGGCAGTTTTGCTATTGTTTTAAGGTTTTCTAACACAAATAGAGAGGCGAAGGAAAGGATTTCTTACCGAGGAACACCAGTGCTCTCCCATAGAGCAGCTCTCCTAAATCGCCCCGCGAGCAAGGGGGGGGAAAAGGCAACTTGCAGAAAATGTGTTCTGCAAACCTCGCATTTCTGGCAGTTTAATTTTCTTCCAGCCATTCCCGCGGCTCCCGGACCCAACCGCGCTGCTCTTCCCACAGCAGATCCATTCAGAGCGCGCTGGAATGAGGTTCTTTTTGCATATTTTTCCCCCCTTCTTTTGTTTATTCCCAGGGCAGAGCCGCTTCCGCTGCCTGCTCGCGGTTCAGGGAGTTCAGCCTGAATTTAAACAACTAATTGACTTGTCACTGCGAGCGAAAAAACAGGGAGGAATTCAGGACTCTGTGTTTTGCTGCCGGAGGAAAGTTGTGCGCGAACGGGCGCGGAGCCGGCCGGGGACAATCGTCGCTCGGGGACAATCGTCGCTCGGGGACAATCGCCGCACGGGGACAATCGCCGCCCGGCGTCCCCGCCGCCCGGCCGCTGGCACCGCGACAAGCGCCGCACAATGCGCGGCGGGCTGAACAATGCGGGCTCTGTCCTGTCCCCCGCTCCCGGCCGCGGGGACACCCCGGCCCGCTCCCCCGCGCCGTGTCCCCCGCTTTGTGTCGCCTGTCACCCCGCCCGCCCGCATCCCCGGGGCCGTCCTGGGTTATGTGACCCCAAACACAAAGGATGTGGCCGGGTGCGCGGTTCGGGACCCCGCGGTGCTACCCGCGGGTTGGTGTCGGGGTGACAGGCACGGCCGGGCTGAAACAAAACCGAAACACGCACGAAAACAAACAACAAAACAACAGAATGAAGGGGAAAAAAGAACTAAAGCAAAAGGCTCATCCAACGCTCATCTCGCCCCCCACATGGGAAACCGCGAGCGGAATGAAGTTGGGGGGTGCCGGGGGTGTTTTACCGCGGTCCCGCTCCCGCCTGCATTTTATTGCCGCGGAGGATCAACAGCGGCGCTTGGCAACTTTGGCTTTCCCCGCCGGCCCTGCCGTGCAGGGCAACGTCAGGTGGGCTTCGGCCGGAGCCTTCGCAGCCCCAAAATAGGAATAAGTCGCTAAAAAAATTAAAGCCCTGCAGTGAATTTACATCTCTTTATTTTTTCTTGCGTTTTTAGAATTTTCTCTCAATTATTCTCCCCGTGCAAACTCCCTCGGTTGCTGCTCACAAACCAAGTGTCCTGCGCTACCGCACCGCGTCCTTCGCCAAGTGTTCAAAACAAAGGGTGAGGCCCGCAACTCTCAAACAAGCGTATTTTAAAAGGAAATTAAAAATAATCTCAGTTATTCAACCAGATGTCGATTCGCCAGAGCGCTTTTCCGCCCGCGCCACACATGCCTGCACACTCACTCACTCACTCACTCACTCACAGCCGGGCGGGATCCCCGCGCTCCGGCCCAGCCAGGCCTGGCTTAGAGCTCCGGCAGCTCCCCGGCCTAACTCTGCCGCTCATTGGGATCAGATGAAACGCAGGGAAAGTTGAAAGAGCCCGGAGTGGCGCAGTTTGGGAGCTGCTCCCCCCCCAAATTCCCTTCTCCTCTCCCTGCAACAGCTCCCCTCCTCACCTCACCCTTCCCCCTCGCCCCCCCCCCCCCAAATATTTTAAATACACTGAAATACTTTTTCCTTCTCAAGACCCAGGCAGAGAAAAAAAAAATAACCCTCCAGATGGCACGTATAAACCTTCTGCTGGGGTTATGCACAAAATACCACACACTGCTTTTTTTTCCTTTTCTTAAATAAAGCGTTTCTGTTGGAAGGGGGGGGGGGGAAGAAAAGAAGGAAAAAAGGGCCGAAATCAGCCAGCACTGGCAAGTCACGCTGCCACGGCGGAAAATGGGGCTTTTGGGGCATTTTCCGTTATCTCACCAGCACTTTTAAAGCCGGATCTGGGGGCCCGCGGCCCCGCTCCCGCCCCCCCCTTCTTTGGAATTTTTGTCCGTTTATTTTGCTTTGCGCTACTTTGACTTCACCCCAAACTTTTCCGCACTTTGCAGCGCACACACAAACAAAACTAAAAGGGAAGAAAAGAAGAAAACAAACTAAACGCCCAACAAAAAGTCCCCCAGCCGGCCGCCCCGCACCCGCGGCGCCCGCGGCCCCAGCGCGGAGCCCCGCGGAGGTTGCTCGTCCCCGCCGCCACCCGCTCGCCCAAAGTGCCCGTCCGGTGGCCACGCCAGCTTACCGCCTTCCCGTTATAGTAGTACATGAGGGAGTTGCCGCCCATGCCGGGGATCGTGTATGCGCAGTACATGGTCCCGCCGCCGTCCCCCTCCGCGCCCGCGCTCCCAACTTTTCTTTCAAACTCGCTTCTCCCTTTTTTCACCACAATTCCTGCACTCGCATCTTCCCATATGGCCGGCCCGGGCGCGCTCGATATGCAAAGCAGGGCGAGACCATTCGCCGCGCGGGGGCGGAGGCTGCGCGCATCCCCCCCGTTTCCCCCCCCAGCGCGCACCCCACCCCACCTCCCCAGCGCGCCCGCGCACCGCCCCGCGCCCGCGCACCGCCCGGCGCGTCCCCGCGGGGCCGGCCCGTCACCGCCCGGAATACAAATGCGCTTAATTGCCCCCCCGCTCCCCCCCCCCTCCCGCTCTCCTCTCTTTTTTTTTTTGTTTTAATTTGATTAAAAAGCGAGTGGCAGGAAGGGAATCGTATGATGCACATCTAATAACTCCGCCATCTGTCCGTGCTGCTGGCGCGCTCCCAGCATTGTGCGCAGCTGCCGCGCCCCGCGCAGCCCCGCGCAGCCCCCCCTGCCCTTTTTTCCTTACATTCCTTTTTTCCCCCCTTTTTTAAAATAACAAATACCTCGGTGTCCCGGCCCACCGGGCGCTGCTGAAAAATATCAGCCCGGGCAAACACAGGGAGGAGATGGGGGGGAAGTGGATCCAACCCCCCCCCAGCACGTCGGGGCTGGAGCTTGCCAAATTCAGAGCATCACAGGAAAGGAAAGGAGGGCCCCCGGGAATCGATCCCAAATGAAACTAAATCATTTGCATATGCCGAAGCAAATGCCAGCCGAGCATACAGCCAGTCTCCGGGCTCAACTTTAATAATTCAAAGCACCTATTTCCTCGCTCCTCGCCGGGGCAGCGGCATCCATCGCCCGCGAAGGGACGGCCACGGCGAGCTCTCCGCAAAGTTTTCGCCCCTACTTCTCCGGCCGGGTCCATAGGGTTGGCGTGCGCGGTGGCGTACGGGCGAGGGGGGAACAATCCGGGAGGGGAGAACGAGCAGAGGTTTATCTACCTCACTTGTTCTGCATTTATTCGGGAGGTCCCCAGAGGTTGGGGTAAACAGTACTTGAATTATAATCACACATTTCATTCAAATTTCATGCTTTGAGGATTTTTTCCTCATTAGAACAGTTAGTTGTCAATCTGACAAGATCGCATTTGTAACCTTTAAACCACCCCCAGCGTATAATACATCAGGCCAAAAATCCCGAGCGCCGCGGGTCACGGTGCGGCACAAAACCCTGCACAGGAAGGACGGGAACGCTCCGCAAACCCGGCTTTACTGCTGCCTTCAACCGACTTCCTCCAGACCCAACCGCCCGTGCTCCAGAGGTGCAAAATAAAGCGCTTTGATCATTTATTAAAAATACCTCTTCTGTTTTTAATAAGCACCTACAAATAAAGCCGGTTATTCCCTTCTCCCTGGGTTTTCAAACTGCAAAATATGGCGTTTTCTCTCGTCATAAAAGCCGTAGTTTCACGGCTCTATGCAAAGTTATAAAACTAGTGCTACGTTTTAGCACAAATTTTACCACAAAATTAAGATGGGATGGACCTTTAAACCATCCGAGCGGCTTTGCTGCCGCAAAACAAGCCTAGACCCAGGGGAATAAACCCTTCCCGGCTGGCACGGGTGGCTCTGAGCGTTCCACGTGTGGATCCGGAACGGAGGGACCCGCGTCTCGCATCGTGGCAGGAGAACGAACGCCTGCAGACACTGCAGCTTCTGCTTTGCAACCTCGGAGTGGGGCCGGTCCAGCTTAATCTGGATCCTGTCATATTGGTTCCCTCATTCTCCTGAACGGGAGAATTTCAGTATGAATATATTGTACATAACGCGGGAAGAAGTTGATGCGGTTTGCAGGGAGTCAGCCCGTAACTAGAACGCAATTCTCAACACATGACAATAACAATTAATCACTCTACCATATCATATTTGCGTTCGACACGTACATTGAGATAACTTTAATATATTTTCCTGCCTCGTGCAGAAACCTGTGATTGTACCGGATATTTTTTCAGACATAGAAATGTGGATCTTCTATGAAATTCATATTATTAATAACAGCCAGAGAGACACTGACCGTGTGTAGGGCTTTAGATGAGGCAAGGCCATGCTAAAGAGCGAACTGTTGAAAACCTATGGGCTGTTACATGACGAGAAGCAGCTTTTGAAAAATCCCACCTTTGGTGGTGTTTCCACCTCCAAACGCCGGGCTCTGTGGATCTGCATCCGCCCGGAACGCGGCCACGTCGCGGATTTGTGCCGGACCGGGCAGGAGGGCTGGTTCTGTGCGCGGTTTTGTGGTTCATGGGGCTGTGGGCACCAAGAAGGATGCGCTGTCAGATGCGGCACCAGCGCCGGGAAGGATGCACCACCAGCACCGGGAGGGATGCGCTGCTGGATGTGGCACCAGGAAGGATGCGCTGCTGGATGCAGCACCAGCATCAGGAAGGATGCACTGCTGGATGTGGCACCAGCACCGGGAAGGATGCACCGCTGGATATGGCATTGGGAAGGATGTGCTGCTGGATGCGGCACCAGCACCGGGAAGGATGCACTGCTGGATATGACACTGGGAAGGATGCGCTGCTGGATGTGGCATTGGGAAGGATGCGCTGCTGGATGTGGCATTGGGAAGGATGCGCTGCCGGATGCGGCACCAGCACCGGGAAGGATGCGCTCCCAGACGTGGTACCATGAAGGATGCACTGCCAGGATGCACCACCAGCACCAGGAAGGATGCACTGCTGGATATGGCACCAGGAAGGATGCACTGCTGGATGCGGTGCCAGCACCAGGAAGGATGCACCACCAGGATGCAGCTCCAGCACTGGGAAGGATGCGCTGCCAAATGCAGCACCAGGACCGGGAAGGATGCGCTGCCGGATGCAGCACCAGCACTGGGAAGAATGCGCTGCCGGCTGCGGCACCAGCACCGCGGAGGATGCAGCACGGGGCTGCGGCTCCGGCCACGCTGCTGCGAGGGTGGGGGGCTGCAGGTGCAGCTGTGCGGGACCCCCTGCAGCCCCCGCGCCGGCATCTGCCGAGCGGCTCCTCCGCCCCCAGCTCCCAGGCCTCGCCGCAGAGCGGTGCTGGCAACGCTGTAATTAACGGCCTTGGTCTTAACGAGGGGTTGGCAGCGTGGCGGGGAGCGGTGACGAGGGGAGCAGGAGCAGCTTCCCCGCCGGCACCTCTAACCGGCACCTTGTCCCCATCGCCCAAAAGGTATTTGTTCCCATGGAAAGGGTCACGGATGAGCATTAAGTCTTTGTTTTGGTAAATATGGTGTTATACCGGACCCAGAGGGAATGCCAGCAAAGGGCAGGGGACTTGAACACACACACACAACCTCACCGATGCATCGAATGCTCTTTCAGCATCCTGCAGGTCACTGACAACAGAGCCTGACCCGCTGGGACTCACCCACGTGTTTGCGCTGCAGACACCTCTGAACGCAACACAGCCGGGCCGCCGTGACACGGCACGCACGGGACACCGCCCCACGCAGCCACGGGGTCACAGCCCCGTCCTTTAGTGCTAGAGAGGTTAATCACTGCTTTTCGGGCTCTCCTGTTCCGTTCTCTCCTCGCTTCCCCTGTGTGAGATGCCAGCGGCCATTCCAGAGGAGGGTGACACTGCCGGACCTGAGGCCATGGAATCAGACAATTATTCCGGTTGGAAATGACCCCCAAGATGATCGAGTCAGGTCCTCAGAGAGGAGCAAAGCCAGGGAAGCGATCAGCTGGATGAGAAGCTTGCAGCCACAAATTGAAACGGGTAATGGCAAAATATCAAGTAAGAAGACTAAAATAGCCAGTATTCCTCTAAGTCTGGGTCACTTGGATAATCTCATCCTTCTTACACAAATCCTTGAGTGTAGTTATTAAAACCCAGCCGCCGTGGGTGGAGAAGTGGCTCTGGATGCCCAGATGGGAAGAGTTTCTCTTCCCCCAGGCGACGAGCGGGACTCAGAGGTCCCACCGAACACGTCCCACCAGCCTTTTCCAACCAGCTTCTCTCCTGGTCACGGACAACAACGCCAAGCCCAGCTCTGGTCCCCAAAGCCAGGTCTATTATTGGAGATGCCGGAGCTGAGCTAAAAGTTCCTTAATCCTCTCCTAAGCACCTGCGCAGGGGCAGCCCCGGTGCCTCTGACCGGAGGGGACGCGACCCGAGCCCACAAAGCTCATCCAGATGCTGACAAACACAAGAACAAGTTGCATCGTATTTACCTCCTCCAGACAGACCCGGGTTTGGTAGCAATTGCCATTTTCTGGTCTTGGAGGATCCCAAACTCAGTTAGTTTTTAACACTTATAACTGTCTCTTTCGCAACTGTTGCAGCAAAAGGTAACGCTTCTTTTCCTACGTTTTTATACATTAACATTCTCTGCTTTCTCCCCAGGAAAAGGTTCGCATTCAGATACCTGTGCACCGCAGCCTGAATGCAGCAGAAATATCTCATTGTACAGATGCTGTATTAACAAATCAGACCCTAAAAGCCACAGCCTCTAAAAAGCTACTTTAAAGCAGCCAAATGTGGATACATCTGCTTTAATATTATAGAGCACCTATTGATGGTGACCCTCATCACCCCCAGAATCCCAGGCCGTGTTCTCAGCACCGCTCCTCCCTCCCTCACCAAGGGGACGATGTCTTCGCTCCAAAATAATTGCAATAAAAGTATTCTAGCAATTGTGGGGTTTTTCCTAAATTACGGGCTGGATGGGTCAGACGGGCACACCTGCTGCAGCCAGAGCAGGTTTGGGGGCACGACCGCACGGCCCCAAGCACAAACCAAAGCGGGAGCTGCGAGCGGGCTGGAATCCAGGACCAAAGGTTTGGTGTGAGATGTGAACAAACCGGAGCTCCGTGAGCACCCGCCGGCTCGCTCTGTAACACACCCGCCCCGGCCTGCTTCTCTAACGCTATCCAGACTGCCTTTACCAGATAACACGTGAGGTTTATAACGTCATAAAACCCTACATCCAAACTTGCTATTGAAAAGCAAACCGGCATCCAGTGTTTGCTTTCCAGATAAGCCAGGTTTAACACACTGTGGGTTGAGCTGAGCACGAGCCGGCCTGGACCCCGGCACCCTGGCTTAGCCACCACCTTCCACAAAACCCATCTTACAAAAGAAAAAGAGCTTTGAAACATACTTTACAGCTCATCTATTTTAAACTAGACTGGCTATCTAAACCACCCATTTGCCACCAGGTTTATTTTTGCCTACGCTGCTTGCGAAAAGCCAAGAGAGAAACTGAAACCACATGGGCCGGGGTTTCTCCTTGCGCAAAGGCTTGGTTTTCACCGTTCTACCTCCGGCCATTGGTTACAGCGCCATCTCCGATTGCTTATGGTGAAGACTGAGCTTAACTCGGGGAACTCCGGAGGAGAGCTGGGAAATGGCCACTCTGGGGCAGAAAAGCCCACAAGCTAATAAAACCAACCCAGTCTTCTTCAGATCTCATTTTTCTTTATGTTTGGTGGATGGGAGGGCGGTTGACTCACAATATCCAAACCCTTGAGGTCGGTAATGCCAGGATGGCATCTCCACGTGGCGCTGGCAATGCCAACAGACCCTACAGGGACTATAAGCTAAAATAAATGGCAAAACAAATGAACAGAGTGAGGTTTTTAGCATTTCACCCAGCACGGAGCAGTTCACCGACTGCACACACCACATAATTTCCAATCAGAAGGGATTATCTTTGCTTTTGCAGTTAAGTACGATCTGGCGTTACTGCTCGTTTTGCGTTACCAAGCGGCTTCCACGCGTTCCTGGTCAAAAATCAACGTGGAAAAGGTAAGAAGGAGTTGTGGACACCACACATGGCTAATGTTAAGAACCAAAATGTGGCCTTATTTTCATAGTAAAGCACAAGCAGGGCTGATCCAAGCGCTCCTCTCCGCTCAATGATGCGCAGGACCGGCCGGAGCCGTGGATCCTGCGCACCCCGATTCCTCCCCAAGAACCAGGCAGGGAACGCGGCTCCTCATTCACTGCACATCCCCATATGGGCCCTCTATCTAGCGGTTAAATATGATTCTGCGGCTGTTTCCCTTTGCATAGATGGAGAAAGCGAAGCCTGGAGAGGCCACCGCAACGTGTCGGTGCTGCGGTGACACCCGGTCCATGGTGCCAAGGGGATCGGAGCCTGGGGCTCCCCACAAACGCTCCTGGGGCTCCCCAAAAACACTCCCGGGGCTCCCCAAAAACACTCCTGGGGCTCCCCACAAACGCTCCTTGGGCATGGGACCTCCCATGGGAACAGCTCGGGCTCTGTGCCCCAAAAACACAGAGCACAGTTACCCTGTGATGGGTGACCTGGCCGCCCGGCGCTGAGCTCCCGGGGACCCTGGGGACAAGGATGTCACCTTGACAACCACGTAACTTGCTGTGGACTTGGAAATTGCTGGAAAAGAAGCCCTAACCTCAGATAGGCAGGGAAGAGTAGAGGTAGAGATGGTGCATTTGGGGAAAAATTGGGAAGCAGGTAAACTCGTTTTGCGCAGCGAGCGGCACGGTTTGGTTTGGCCGCCGGGTTCGTGGACAGGTAGGGCATGGGAAGGTAAGTGGCCAGTCCTGAAAGCCCCGAAGAATGAGGAATTGGGGAGATGTGAAGCCCTGGGAGAGCAGCCGGCACGGAAGGGGCGACGGGGAGAGCGGGGACAGCTCTGGGCACGGCGGGGACCGCGGAGCGGGGACACCGCTCACGAGAAGGGAGGAGGACCTTGCACAAGGCCCTCTTTGGGGATGCTGCTCAAAGAGATGAGAATGATCCAGAATAATGGGTATTCAACGAACACAAAACACTGGCTATTCCATCGGTTTTATCTCTATGTTGAGCAATATGGGACATTATTCCCGAGTCCTGCTACCAAAGCTTCAGCTGATGTTCTGCCACAGCTCTCGCGTCTCATTCCTCACCATTACCTCTCGTCTACTAAACCACATCACTCCTCTTTCGCTGCTGATGCCGAACTGGCCTTTAAACCTTCAGCACGCTGCAAAACCTCTGCGGTGCTGCTCCCTTTCCAAGACACCAGGATTGGACTTTCTGCTTAGAGCTCATTTTGGCAGAGGGGAGAGGAGCTGAATGCAGCCTGGATCTGAGCGCGGGTTTTGCAGGCGGTTATGGAAGCACCAGCACCCATCGCTCCCAGGGCTCAGCTCCGCTTGCCGTGGCACTAATTCCACAACGTTTTATCTTTACTATGTAAAATTGTCCAGGAGAAAAGGGCGTTTGTAGCTTTGACTCCATCGGGCTATTCACCTGTGCTAAAACACACCTCGCGACCTGAGCGGTTGGACTAAACAAGTCAGGCTGAAATGAAGTGTATGGTTTTGTGAGCAGGGCCACACGGCGGTTTCACTGTGTATTTTATAGCAAATAGGTGTATTTTGTATTTATATACGAAACGCACGTGCTTAAAACACCCAGCAAACCGACTGCAAGCACGCAGGTATCGCAGAAGAAACCTCTCAGCGCAACACCACGCTCGTGCTTTCCCATCAACTTTTCCTTTCGGCGATCTAATTAATACTCCAAAAGCACCTTTTCAATGCTACCGATGCAGATGCTACATTAAAAGCCGGGTTTTCATACCCCAGCCTCTCCTAGAAGCCTCTGCTGAGCCTGACGTGAAGGGGTTACAGCCTGCACGAACAAAGATGCCAAAAAAAGGCACCCGGAGCTGACGTCATTTGCCAAAAAGCCTCTTTTTGCAGGTGGGGAGCGAGGTCCCACGTCCCCGGCGCTGTTTTCTGACACGGCACCATATTCCCATCGACTGCTCAAATTCACACTTAACCGCCTAACACATGGTAGTGCCAACTTCCCTAACAAAATCTGGCTATTTGGAGGGTCTCTCCGAGCGCTGCTCGTGAATGGCCAGATTAGGGGGAAACCGACTGCTCGCTGATAAATCCACTGCAGCCGCACTCGGGATTTTATCAGGACTCTCGCAGTATTTCCTGTCATTTTTTGGGTTTGATTGTTTTCTAAAGCCTCGGCTCCAAAAACGCGCTAATTACCTAAAACCTCACATTTCATTAAAACAGCACTTTAGGTCCTCGGAGCTGGGGCCAAAACCTGAACGCTCAGCCTGAGCATAGCTAAAAGTTTAAGAAAACCCCCCAAAAAAGAGGCGAACACAAAGCCACGATATTTCTATGTGTGTGCTGAATTTGAGGTGAATCTCGGCGCTGCATTCGTGATCATTTTGGTGAAGATTCTTTGTGCACTTGGAACGTCCTTGGTTATTTCCCGCAGTAGCCAGAGCGGAGGAGCCTTCAGCCACGAATGAAGCGCAGCTCGTTTCTTCACCTCAATAATAAACCGCAAAACGCACCTTGCATTTTAACCTCTCCCTCCAAATATTCCCCGCCGGGGAAATGGGAAGCGACGGCTCACGGTGGAGCCGAAACAATTTGGGGATCGCCTGTCAAATAATACAAGTTGTAGTGAAAACGCAGGCGCCGCAGCCGCGGGCCCGGCGCCGAAGTGGTTAACAGACATATGCTGTATAATTAGGAGATGCATTAATGATTATGAATAGTAAATGACTTGGTGCAAGGAAAAAAATCTAGTCAAAAGGGACACGCACCTATCTTACATGTTTATTAGAAACTGTATATAACTAGAGAATTCTGCTATTAAGAATCCGGCGTTATTGGTGTAAATACTTGCAAGGGTACATCAAATTGTAATCTTTCATACGACATCCATCAAACCAGGCTGGAGATTTTGACAAACATTAAACACAGTAAGGAGGCAATTATGTATGCATGATTTAATCTGCAACTAATTAATATGCAAATGTATTCATATGTTAGTTACTAAATTAAAAATGCAAAGAAGCCCTTATGGTGATTCTCCAAATTTTGCACAAACAGAACATTTAAAATCTAAGGAAAAAGGAAGTTTTTTGGAAACCTGCGGCATACTTTAAATGTTTGGAAACCTGTTGCACGGAGATGGTTCAAAAATATTTACTTAAATAGCAGAGAATGCTACAAGGCGCCTTAATTTCCTGGCAGAACGCGGTGGCAGAAAGGTTAAACACGAACCTCTCCAAGTCTTGGGAGATGTGCACTAATTATCACACAGACCGTGCTCAGCACCGAACCCTCGCAGGCTGCAAAACCAGCGCCGGGCTGGGCGCAAATGGGGCATTTTGGTGCATTTTCCCGCTGTATTTCCACACAGCCTGTGGCACCTGGGGACACCGGGCGGGCAGGGGCGCAAGAGCCCCCGCTCCGTACCCGCACGAGCGCGGTTTGTGCTCAGAAACCTTATACAAAGATCGCAAAGAAAAGGTGCGAGGGGACAGAACCTGCCGTGCGTTCTTCCCCAGATGCGCCTTCCAAGAACAACAAGGGTGCAAACCCGCGGGATATTTACTGGAGAATCGCTACAGCGGTGATTTAGCATAGCTCCTACCCTCTAGTAATTAAGCGAAGGGCAATAATGCAATATACGCTACCGTCGTGTGCGTTTTGAGGTCTGTGCGCCCCGCCGCAGCGGCCAAACCGGGTCGGACACAGCGGGGAGCCCAGGAAGCACTTCCAGGCTGTTTCCCGGGCACTGAACCCATCGCTATTGCCATCTTCTCTTTGTTTTCTCTTTTGCTGCCAAAGCCAGAAGCCATCCGCGGCGCCCAAAGAGATGGGATGGGATGCGGGGACCCGTGGGGACACGGGGGGGCCGTGCGGCAGCAGCTTCGTGCGCCGCTTTAAACCCACTTCAAATGGCTCGCTAGGCAATTCTTGAGTTTGGTTTAGGCCAGAACCAAATGTAAGGCTTTTCAAAGCTTAAACGTACACATTTATGCATTCATTACACAGTGTTAAATCTAATTTGTTCTTTTTACTGTCACAGGAAGCACGTGTTTAAAGCAATCTGTTTCCTCATATGAATGCTTTCCTGTCTGTTTGAAAAAAATCGCAACACACTTTACCCCGAGTAACCAAGAGGTGATCATAAATATCCCTAAATAGCATTAAACAGATATGAAAGACATTAACACTTCCAGAATGCCAAAGTAGTATTAAAAAAAAACTCTAACAGATGCTCCTAGGTCAAAAAGTGAAATGTGTGTTTCCTGAAAAAACACTCTCATCAGAATCATAAATGAACTGTGAGCGGAGAAATGAGGTGTTGCAGAGCAAACGAGAGGATCTTTTTGGTTAGGGGCTCCCGCGCACCGGTGCCAAAGCGTGGTGGCGATAAAGGAGCCCGAAGGAACGCCGGCAGGTGGCAATGGGAGCGGGGAGCCCGGTGGCCATCCCGTCCCGTCGGGACGCGCCGGCTCCGCCACGCTGGCCCGGGCCCAGCCGCTGGCTTCGCGTGTCGCGCTGCGCTCGCGTTTGGCAGCGAAAGGACGTTCGCATCTGGATTGGCTGTGATACGCGAGTCCGGCTTCGAACAGCCGGGTACCCCAGCCCCTCTGGCTGCCGCTGAACACAGAACACGGGCTTCGAGGCAGCTGCACCGCTCAAACCTTCAGTATTTGCTAGAAAGCAGCGAATACGGGAGCATTTCATTCTTATGGATGGTGCGGGCGGAAAGCTGCGCCACCCATGCCGTTCGCTATTGCAGTGGGGTCTGCGAGGGCTCCCGTCCCCACCTGGGGACACTGGGGAGAGCAGGGCACCCACGTACATGACATCCTACACACCGAACACCCGGCGCTGCAAAGTGAGCTGGGGGCTCCGGAGCACGGCGGCTCTGGAGCGAACCGCGGTTACGGGTGCCCCGCGGAGCCGGCGGCCCCGGCGCTGGCTTCGGCCGCCTGCTCGGCCCGTGGAAAGGCGCTCCGCGCCGTCCAAATGAAATAACAATACAACCACAACCAGCCATTGTAGGCCGCCCAGGTTGCGTGCCAAGAAGCTGTCAGGGGAGCTTTGCTATGCATTTACCGACATTAATAGTTATTGGAACTCCTTATGCATTTTTTTTGCTGTATTTTTGCCACGCTGGTGCCTTTTTTTTTTTTTGCTCATTTACTGCTTCAGTGTAAAGGCAAAAAGAAATTAATGTTCCTTTGATAAAACACAGAGACTGCTAACGAATGTAGTGCAGCTGGAGCGCGAGCGCATCGGTCTTAACCGAGTATCGGAAACTTCCAGAGGTAACGCGGCATTACCGCCGCTCTCCCACCGACCCTGCGGCCGAGCTGCTCTGAAACGGGAGGAACTTCAAGCACACGGGCTGAAATGAATAAACCCCAGACCCAGAAGCCACCGTTCCCTAAAGTCACCGTTTCCTAAAGCCACTGTTCCCTAAAGCCACCGCTTCCTAAAGCCACCGTGTCCTAAAGCCACCGTTCCCTAAAGCCACCACTTCCTAAAGCCACCATTCCGTAAAGCCACCGTGTCCTAAAGCCACCGTTCCCTAAAGCCACCACTTCCTAAAGCCACCATTCCCTAAAGCCACCTTGTCCTAAAGCCACCGTTCCCTAAAACCATCACTTCCTAAAGCCACTGTTTCCTAAAGCCACCATCTCCTAAAGCCACCATGTCCCAAAGCCACTGTGTCCTAAAGCCACCGTCTCCTAAAGCCACCGCTCTCTAAAGCCACCGTTCCCTAAAGCCACCTTATCCTAAAGCCACCGTGTCCCAAAGCCACCGTGTCCTAAAGCCACCATCTCCTAAAGCCACCATCTCCTAAAGCCACTGCTCCCTAAAGCCACCGTTGCCTAAAGCCACTGTATCCTAAAGCCACCATCTCCTAAAGCCACCGTGTCCCAAAGCCACTGTGTCCCAAAGCCACTGCGTCCTAAAGCCACCATCTCCTAAAGCCACCGTCTCCTAAAGCCACTGCTCCCTAAAGCCACCATTTCCTAAAGCCACCATTCTCTAAAGCCACCATCTCTTAAAGCCATTGTGTCCCAAAGCCACCGTTCCCTAAAGCCACCGTCTCCTAAAGCCACCATTCCCTAAAGCCACCTCAGGAAGGCTGACACAAGACAGGATTTAAAAGCTGAGCAGTGCTAATCGCAGATCCGAAGGCACTGCGCTGCTTGTAATGAGTACAATCTATAGAGAACAGTTAAAGAAAAGCTACAAAATCACGTTACTGCATAGAGATTTTTGCTTATAATCTTGAAATGCCTTTTCCTAACAATTAGCCTCACGTTCAAATAGGAAAAATTAAGGGCTGAGTTTAACACTTGGGAAACTCAGCTTAATTCCCAAATGAAAAAGGAATTATAAATTACATAGCTATGCAAAGATAATGATTGAAGGCTGGACGTGAAAAGCCCGTTTATTTTTACATTTATTTACTGAAAAGAATGCGTTTTCTGCCCGATCCTTGTAAAAGACGTGGGTTCGGTGGGGTGCGGGCAGGGCCGGGTCACCGAGCCCACAGCTCCGGGGTTGGGTCTGTTCCACCAGGAACCTTTCAGCACGGATGCGGATGTACAGACGGATGAAAAGTTCCAATAAAAAGCAATGTGCGTCACGTTTCGAGGGGAAAAAAGGCCCTGAGGCTTCGGTGTGTCCGTGGCGAAGGGCAGAGCGGTGTGGGGAGCCGCGCAGGAACCGACCCACACCGCAGCCTTCCAGAGCAGCGCTGAGCCCCTCCCGCGGCCCCGCTGCAGCGCGGGGGACTCGGCTGGCTCTGCGGGCCCAATCCGGTGTGCTCTGCACTACCCGCGGAGCTCTGAAGAGGGAGTCTCTGCTCAAGCTAAACCAAAAAGCCCCAGCTCATCCCACCCACTGCTCACAATGGGCCACAACCGGGGAGGGGGTGAGTCCAAAACAGTCAAACACTTAGAAGTGTGTGAATTTTGCAGGACCTTTGAATATAACGTACGGCCAACTGCCCTTCCCAATTGCTTTTTCATGCTGTGCAACTCATCAAAACCTAAAAACTAAGCCATTTTAACCGGGTGCTTGCACCACCTTTTAATCTGCTTTAAAACAGCAAGGGCACGGCGTTCTGCCTGCAAAATGACTCCGTGGTCCGTGGGGCCGGGCGAGCGACCGCAGGTGTGCTTTGGACAGACGGGTTCTAGCACAGCAGATCTTACCATTGCCTTGGTTGGACTTCATCTGCTGGGTGCTAAATGTGTTTATTCCCTTGAAAGCAAAAAGCAGAGCTTTGTTCTAACTATAAAAACTATATAACTATAAGGTCCTAATTCTGCTCTGGCAAAAGGTGGATGGGTGCCAGCCCACAAGCCACCGCTGAGCCCCGGGAACACAGCGGTTGTGTCGGAAAACTCCCATTCGAGGCTGGGTGTTGGAAGGGAAATTCAGGGGCTGTGTTTTTCACTCGGGGTAGGAAAGTCTGCACAAAAAGCACGAGCAGCTTCCTCACCTCCCAGCGAAATCGTGGGGCTTCTCCCATGGAAACCTGAGTAAAGCTGTGGAAAAACTGCAGGTGGCATCCCAGTAGTATTGCTCTTTGCTTGGCTTTTTGGAACCACGCAGGTGTTTCCTTAGGATGTACGACGAGCCCTGCGCTTCCTCATCGGTCTGGCCAGCAAGGTCAGGCTGGCGCGCCTGGCAATACACAGAGATGCCCTGGTTTGAGGGGACACCTTCAATTCAGATCAAAGAAAGAGGCTCTTGCCATTAAAACTGAGGCTCGGGAGATGTTATTCATCAACAAAATTTTTCAGTTCCTCTCTTGTCTTTTAATGCAACTGAGATTTGATTTCTCCCAGTCTTTATTCTGGCTGTAAAACCTCCCCGCATAAGAACTCTCGTTATCCGCACCCAGAGTAATGTGCGGTAACACATTGGTTGGTATCGCAGGATGGGCTGGGTTGAAGGGACCTTAAAGCTCATCCAGTGCCACCCATGCCATGAGCATCTTCAGCAGCTCAGGTTGCTCAGAGCCAGCAATTCCTGTGTCACGTCTGGGATGTAACGCCAATAAACCCGCTCCTTGGGAGACCCGTCGGCTGCACGAGCAGGGCGGGAATCTCCATGGTGCTTTAATTTCCGAGCCTTCCTTTTGTCCTCAATATATTGCTCTGTTTTACATGGTGTCTTGGGAACCGACGCCTGGGCAGACACCACTTTCCGGTCAGGATGAGCCCATCAAAACACCCCTCAAACACCAGCTCTACAACCTCGGCCCTCTGCTCTTTGCTTGCCTTTCCCCCCAAAAATCTGCCCATTCCTTCAGACGCTTCCAACCCTCCAGTGGCCAGGAAAAGAAGGGCGGAAAACACCACGTCACTTGGCAAAGGCTTCACGGAAAAGGTCAGACGTCACCGACCCATGGGGTTCGGGGTCCGCAGAGCCCGAGGAAGACGGTCCCAGGATCCAGTGGGGCGCAGGAGGAGTTTGGGGACCCGGCAGCCCTGAGCACCCCACCAAACCCAGCTCAAATCCTCCGCCGGTTCTAAACTCTCCTTGTTTCCACAGCTCAATTTGCTTTGTTTTCCCAACTCCTAGCCATTTCCTATAATAAAGGGGAGCTGATACAACATATTTATTACCATTTATCATTGAAATTTTTATAAGACTACTTATGAATTAATCAACAATAACTGCTTTCACCAACGCTGCTGCATTAATCTCCATATCCACTGCATAAATCACATTGAGAACAAGTTAATATACATATTTTAAGGGAAATACAGCAATATTTCCACCCTATCAACTAAGCGTATTATAGTCTAGTTAGTCAATTTATAAAGCGCACACTACATTCGGCATCATAAATCCCGGCAGCTCAGTGACACAACCGATAACCCAAAGGTGATCTGAGCTCTTCTACGAGATCTGTTCTGTGTGAGACTCACAGCAGCCTTTCCTAAAGCAGCGTCCTTCCCCACAAAGCCTATCATTCACCATCTATGAAGACAATATGTACGTCCAATGAAAAATGCTGTATTTCCTTCAGAATCCTGTTATTCTCCTATTCACATTACCGGCCTTGTGTTTTAATTCACCTGTTCTTGGAAGGCAGAGCTCTGGGTGATTTAAATACTCAGCGATACCTTTTGATATTTTATTTTCGGATCGATTTGTACAGCTCATTAAAATCACGTCGAGTATTTAAAATGCGTATTCTACTTGGAGATCATCCGAGTTAAAAATACTGTGAAAACAGTCGCGAGCATTGAATCCCCCTCTAACCTGAAGTCCTCATCAAGAGCTTTGGGGAGGATATTAACTGTTGCTGGCAAGGAGGCCAATAAAACCAAACCCAGAAAACACATCGTGAAAGAAATTTAAAATACACGTGTGGGAAGTTATTTTTAATTAAGAAAAAATACTCTTATTACTTTCCTGGAAACCTGAGTTTGAGAAATATCCATTATTCGACAGCTTACAATAAAAGATTTAGGTTGGTGTTTAATGTTCTAAAGATGAGAATAATGCGTGTGATCAAATGAGGATGTTCACACGTGGTTTTGCCTTTTGGATTAAAACTTTATCATTTATAAAGTGACCAGCAATGAAGCTGCTGCTGAGCAGTCTCTACAATGAGCGAAGCTTTGGACGTATGAGTTTGCAACCTGCAAATTCACGTGGATTTACGGGAAAAGCATAAACCCCATCTGAGATTACCAGGCCAAGTTGCTCTGTGCTGCGCAAGACTGATTGGCACCCAGCTCCTCCTAATAACCCCATTTAGAGAGCAGCTGAACGGAGTCGTCGGGTATGAGAGGGGAGTTCGGCCCTCCTGAGCGGTTTGTTCTGTGTTTGCAGGGCTTGATACCATAACACCTGTGCTGGACGTTCAAAGTCATGGCAGAAAACCCCCCCCAGAACGAAAATACTCGAATAAAATGCACTCTTTAGCCACACTGTTCTCCATGCTCTATTTGCTAAATCTCCTAGAATTCCTTTTAAAACACTACTTTCTATATATTTTAATGGATTTTAAAGCAAATGCTGTCAGAAGACGTAATGCACCTCTTGGCACGGCTTTTTCAGGGGAAAAAACCCCACCAAGCTTTTACCCGGCCATGAGAAAATGACAACGACACCATAAATTATTGGAATCAGGAGAGGGAGGACTGCAGGGAACCAAAGAGAAACACAACTTCTGCCAAGAGTTGCCACAAACCCTGCAAAACGTGGGACCCGCAACCCTCCCCACCAAGAGGTATCGGGGATGCTCCTTAAATTACGGGATCCAGCTGTCGGCAGCTGGGCGGGCGCTGCCGCGGGTACCACCACCAATGTTGGCCCCGTATCCCGGGCTGGGAAATGAAACCTCCCCTCAAATTGTCTCTTTGAACAGGTGGAGCGACGCCGAAAATCCCCGCGGGCGGATTCGTGCGACCCACGGCTCCCCACGGGGAATTTGGGGCCTCCGGTTGGGTTTCTATGCGAGCACGAGCGAACAAAGCCCCGCGGCGCCGAGCGGTACTTACGGAGGATGGCAAACCTGGAGGAACTTTCCGAACTTTCTTTGTCTGGACTTCTGAAAAACAAGACAAAACGGGGTCTCGGTGAGACAGGCTTTTAGTTGTTTCATCGAATCGCGCCGAGATTCGCTACAGCGCCCTGCCCAGCACCTCGGCGCCGTTTTGGGGACACCGGACGCTGCAAAACGCCGCAAAACTGATCATATTTTCATCTTGAGTCTTAAAGGCTTTGTTTTCGCTTTCCACATTGAAAAAGCGACTTTTTAGGGCTCCACAAAGAGGCCGGAGAGGAGCAATCGCCCCCCATTCAATAAACCCCTCGGCGAGTCCCGGCTCTGTCTGTATTGCAAAGCGTCGCCCCACGGGCCGAAACTCTCGTTATGTGTTGAAATGGTAAAAAACAAGCCCCGGAAAGGTTGAAGGCAAAGCGACTCACCCATGGAGGTGCTGTGGAGAGGCCTCCGGCGCGGGTTATTGCTGGAGTACTGGTAGTACTGGGAGCCGGGCTTGCTGGGGGACAGCGCTCCGGGGTTGCCGATCTCCATCTCACCTCCGAGGAGACTTTGCTAGGAGATTAAAAACACAGGCGTGTGTGCGCGTGCATGGCAGAGCCCACTTTCCTCATCATTAGCTATTTCTCATCCCTAAAAATAACACCGTAAAGAAACCTTTGCCGGCGACTGAGACGCCGAGACGAGAACCTGCCAAATTTTTAAAGGAGACGTGACGAAAATTGCCAGTTGAGCGTCTTTCCCTTCGCACAAAGTCATGCCTTTAAACCAGGATTATTTCCATTTAAAGGAGACTTCTTGCCTGCTTATTCAAACGCGATCAGCGGTTTAAAAACTTTCGGAGCTCTGTTAATATATCTGAAGGTGGTTTTGTTTCTTTAGTTAAGCGCGCGGATTGAACAATAATAAAAGTTAAACAAAAATGGGGTTGTTGATAGAGCCGTTGGCTCCGTGCGTGTGAAACAGCTTCATTGTCTGTCCCCGCGCGGGGTACAACTCATATCTGCGAATCCAATATATCGGGTTCGGCAATACAAAAATCTGCACGGCAGGCTGTCCGGGATACGGGCTCACAACGCGCAAAGAAAACGATCCATTATTAATAGTTTTTTGCGATGCTATCAGTAAAAAGCAAGCACCTCGGAAGAGCAAAAGCAACGAATGCTATTGTACGGCAGCGGGCAAGGACCTGCGGTATATCCGCTGTACCGTTAACTAACCAGACATCCCCATCAACCACGGAGCGCGGCTTCCGTGGAACGGCAGAAAACATCCTGACCCACGCCGCAAGGAAAATCATCAGCTCCAAGAGACCACGACACCCCAGGAATGCTCTATTCGCTATAAACTCCGCCGAAACTCACCCATAATATAGAAATCCCCTGATTATACTCTGCATTGCACACATTGTTCTTTTAATTATTCTGATAGGCAATAAAACAGGTGTAGATACCACCATTTATATTAAGGACAAATCTACCATTTAATAAAGAAATTTTAAAATTAAGTACCAAAAATCTAACTTTATCGTTACTTGTAATCAACTTTTACTGACTGAACTAATTACTGTACTTGATAAAGTACAGAATGTGTTTTCCCTAATCTAAATTCTAATCACCATGTCACTCACAACAGACTTAGTAATGCTTCACTAACACACTATTCACATGCAAAATACTCTAAATAGGCCAATTATGACTCTGCCCCTGTTCCCTGGTTAACCCGCTGAGAACTGAAAAATTTCACAAGGCAGTCACCAACTAAAACAAAGGCTCCTTGTTTGAAATTAAGACAGTCTTTTTGATTCCTAAATAGCTCAACAAAGTGGCATGTCTTCTGCTGAAAGCAGTTGGTCAAATATGCCCCGCGAGCTGGAAAATCAGAAATTAAAACATCCTCACTCCTGGGCTCCGCTCCCTAAAAACATTTCCAGATAACTTTTGATTCGGGAAAACTATATTCTGCTTTTTTTTTTGCCCAGGAGGGACGGACAAACGGACAAACGGACAAACGGAGCGTGTTGAGCCCTTCGGGGGCTGGGAAACGCAAGAGCCGGGGAATGAGGCGCTTTTTGCCGCTATCCGTGTGTTCGGCTCCCATCCACCTGCACCCAGAACAAACAACACCTGCACCCGCAGAAATGGGCGCCAGCCCACTGCGCCACGGCGGGGAAACGGATGCGGAGAGGGGACCGATTCGCCGCCAGCACCCTCCGAAAATAACCGGGGTCTTACTGCATTTCGGAATGAAACGGCGCTAAGCACCGAAATTTGCTTCAGTCATATATTTTTATCACGTATACGTTTTAACATAAAGACAGACCTGCTAAATCTGTGCGCGGTTTATCCATATGTCGGGTAGTCTGAAAGACTTAGAGCCATCAGCTGTATAAATTCCTATACCCAGCCTACTACATTGCATTTCACTTAAAAAAAACCCCACCAAACCAACATATATAAGACAGCGTTTGCAAACTATTGCAGATTAAACAAGATTCACTTTAGGAGCAGAAAACATACACATACCCTATGTTGTTTTTGTTTGCTCATCCAAATATTTTTCTCTATATAAAGATGCAGAGGTTTCTACGGGGAACAAGAGATCCATGAATCCCAAACTTGCATTGTTACACAAGAAGGAAACGCGTGTCCCGTTTTCAAGCTGCTCGGCGGGGTCGGACAAACGCTGCCCCTGGTCGCACCTTCAGATCGGTGCTGGACCGGGGATGTTCGGCATCGCCCGCCGGGGCTTTTCCACAGCAAAGATTGATTTGCAAAGGGAAACAAGCCCCACGCCACACAAATTGTCACCAGAACGGTCACCGAGTTGTTTCTCCACCGTCTCAAAGCAAAAAACCCACTCACAAATAACCCAAGAGCAAAGCTCCCTCCTTTGTCTATGGGACGGAGACGCTCTCGGGAGGTAAAAAGAGGGACCGACCCGCACTGAGGGGAGCATTAATACGATAAAAATATATTAGTATTATTGTGAGGTGCTTGTGCAAGGGACAATGGGCTCCGTGTCACGCTGCTACGACAAAGAGGGACGGCAATAGAGCGTTTACATGGCACAACGGCACCGGCGCTCCCGCCGGAGCTGGGGGACGCCGGGAATTAGGAGGCAGCCAAGTGAACATTGAGCGCTAGAAACGATGGGCTCCGAAGCCACATCCCGGCCCCACACACCAGGCAGTTTGTTTCCTACTAAACAGAGCTCATCACCGACCCAATGGTCGAGTTCGAGCTAAAAAGGAGCACGAAAAGAAGCAAGGGAGCACAATCCGTTTCCACGCCGGGCCACGCAGCTGGATTTATCATCAACTGCAGCATCTTCGCTCTTGTTACACACAACCCCGTTTGCTTTCTAAACGTCTGCAAAACCAGCCACCGACTGGTCTATCTCGCCTCCAAAATCCCAATAACCAGACAAAGAATTAAAGCCGGGGAAGGAGAAAATACGCACGTATTGCCACAAAGTACCATCCATCTGGATATATTACCCCTCCCGGATAAAACAAACGTTTCCCTTGCAAACCCAAAGTTTGGCTTTGCAAATGAAAACCGTGTGAATTACATGTAAATATTTGTTTCAGGTAGGAAATACATTTACAAAGAGATGCTTTGGTTTTCCTGTCTTCCCAAAGCAGGTGAGTTGGGAGGACAGAGCGTTGTGATTTACTAATAGAATAGATTAAAAGGAAACGGGTCTGTAATCCCAAAAAACCACTGAGCAGGGAGGAATTTTCTGCAGGGTTTTTAATTTAAGACAACAAATTTCTAAGGCCAAGCGTCCTGTTTTCCTCTCCCCGGGTAGAACAGGCGGGGACCTCGTCATCCCCATTTCAGCCGCTCGGCTTCTGAATTTTCGGGCTAACGAAGCCACGCACGCGGCTGAATCACTGCCGCTTATTTCCTTCTGCCATTTCAACCCTCCGCTTTTAATCAAATTATGAAACTAAATCCCCACTTCTCACGTGGCTGTCGGGGCATCTGTTGGTAACGTGTCCAATTCCCACAGCCCCCCCTTCCCGCGGCTTTCGGAAACTGGGCAGCTCCCCATTGAACCTTCCCCGTGCCACCGATGCCCAGGACTCCTCTCTAACACCAACTGCAAATCGCAGCCCACTGATGGGTTTTTGAGCATCTTTTCAAGCTAAGGTGCCGGTTTCCTTTCCCACCGAACCAACCGGAATTCTTACATATATTTGCAGACAAATTTTGACTTTTAAGGGATAAAATCACTTCTCTCCCGCACAGATGGAATTTTCAAAGAGATTTATTTTGATCAAGCACGCTCGTGTGTATGAAGTGAGGGAAATCGGGTTTATTTTCCCTATGTGGTGGTATCTAAGCTGCTGTTTCACTCCTGCGCACTGGTCAGCGCTTTGCTGTTCACTTCGACCCTTTCCATTACAAAATGCTGCAGGTATTATCAAATCGTTTCTCACGTTCAAGCAACGCTTGTGCATTAATACCATCACATTACTTCTCTAGGTTTGGTTTTTAGTTAATCTTTTCACTCTCTTCCCCTGCATCATTTAAAACTGCTCTTGAAGTTGGGACCTTTCTGAAGTCATTTATCCCCGTCGTGCTTCTTGAGTACTGGATATAACATCAGCACAACAGCAGCAACTTGCCAAGTTCATTTACCTGTTTCGGCAGCATTTCACCTGCCCTTAAATAACAGTGGAGGCTCCAGCACCTCCGGCCAGCGAGGATTCAAACCGGCTCATTTTCCCCATCTATATGGAGCAAAGACGGTTTGTAACTCCTCAGCTAATTCTTCTCGCTCCTTCCCAGCCCTGCACTCACCATTAGGCATGATGACTCCGATTATGATACCGCTGCTTGATTATCACTAAAGGTTAGTTACTTGTTTGCACTAACGATCCCCATCCTTCACATTTACAGTGCACGATTTCAGCACCGACTGCACGGGCTTCGCTGCTTTTCTGAAGCTTTAGTGTAATACAAATATTTCATTCCCCGCTATATGGGAAAAATATAAGCACAAGGCAGGAAAATCCAAAGGGAAGAAGGGATTTTCTCCTCCTTTAAGGGGTTTTGTAAATTACCGTCTTTGCTTATGATTTCCTGCTCTCCAGCCTGGGATCCCGGGAGCTGCAAACACCTCCTGTCCTGCGGCACGAATGAAACCCCGGTGCAAAGATCAGCAAAACGGGGTGTTATATACGCTTAGAATTGATGTGCAATGTGTTTGCACGCACACACACACACTTATATAGGAAACTGGGTGTCCCAGACAACTTTTTTGGGTGCTAATAGCCCAAAACCTCCTCCCCAGTGCTCACTCAGGGGCGGCGAGGACGTTCTCTCCGCGTCCTTATTCAGCTTTCAGGACAGAGTTTTCCTTTCCGCGCTGAAATTGAGCCAGATCGCAGGGTTTCGAAACACACACTGCAACACAGGTAACAGCCATGTCGGGATGTCCCACGGATGGGAACGTGTCACCACCGCCACCCTCCAACGGCATCGAAAACCCCTAAAAGCTGCTGGGATTGTCCCCGGTGAGGGTGGCTGGGGAGGACAATCCCAGTGACCAAGGGACTGTGCTCAAAGCCCAGTGTTTTATGGTCAGAAGTTCGCTGGGTTTGGGGCTTGGGGGAGAATTCAGCCCAGAATGACCTGCAGTCCGTCCGACATGGTGCAAAGCAGCACCGTGGACCCTGACGGCGCTCCCGCATCCCCATGTGTCGTGATACCCAGCAATGACATTTAAAAGACTGAGCAATCCAGAGAACTGGACTGAAGCAGCCCCTGGTTTAGCCCGGGATCAATCCCCGGGGTGTCACCCTGCGCGGAGCTGGATTTTGGGGACTGCTGACCGGAGCTCATCCTGTTTGTGGCATCGCAGGGCTCGGCTCACCCGCAACAGCTTCCCGATTCATTTCAAACATCCCTCTGGAGCTATTCCGCTCAAAAACACAAGCTATGTACATACGGTAAGACACTTCGGCTATAAAAAAGCGCACAATATCAGGATACCGATGTACGGTAAAAAACGGGCAGCGTAAAGACGATCAGGGTTGAATCACAACCAGAAAAACGCGGTGTTTGCCAGTATATATATCAGAACCGCTCCCTACGTTACGGAACGCGTGTCCTGGCGTCCCCGTTTCCCACAGCACCTCCCCGCACACAAGATGAACAGGCAAAGGACACCTCCACGTGGGCGCTGTGTCCGGCGCCCCCAGCGCGCCGCGTGTGCTGGGGATGGAGCGCTGAACGCCGCGCTCGGACCGCGCTTCTGCACTGCTTTTCCCCGCCAAAAACACCAAAGAGCCGCCTCGTTCGCTTTCCTTCGGTTCGCCGATGTCCTACCACGGCTTGCTTCAAAACGTCCCTCCCTGGCAAGTTATGACACCCCTAAACCCGGCCCCGTTAGCCTAACAAGGCAATGGCGGCCCCGCTACAAGCGGCTTACACGAGCCCTGGCGCTCCGCCGGAACAGCCCCGGCCCTGTGCCTGCGGAAGGTGCGGCGTGGCTGAATTCCCATTTCTAATGATAGAATTATTGCTTTCCCTTTGAAAACGAGAACACAGGGAAGGCTTACAGAGGTTCAAATGCATGCAAAACGGTGGGGTTTTTTTTTCTGTTAATTATGTTAGTAATATTTTTAACCAAAGAAAAGTTGCCGTGAAAACAACCGAGAGACCAAAGAAACTTCCAGGTCCATAAAAATAACAGAACCCACGCTAAATACTTTAAGTGCCTCGTGTTGTTCTTTATTCATCAGCCTGGAAGATCAACACCGGCTCATTTTTGATGGAGAAGCAAGATTTTACAGGGAAAAAAATCATTATCCTCAGAATATCTGCAGGTCCCCAAATGATCCAGCATCGCTCAGCTTCGGAATGGTGCTTAATTAGTTAAAGCTCCCTCGTTTACGAAAATAAGGAAACACCAGTTTTTTTCAGAAGATCAGCAATGAGTAAATGAATAGATGGGAATGATGCAGACTCACACTGGTGTGCGTTGCCACCATTTGCTTGGGCAAGGACTATCAGCAATTTCAACGTGAACCAGCAAAACCAGCGCTTTTCCGTCAAAATGCAGCAGGGAGAGCAAAGTCCCAGCTCTTCTCAGGGCCAAGAAGGCAAGCGGGACTTTCAAACTGCGGGAACAACCTATTTCGCATCTTCTTGCCCCAACAGAGACGCTAAGGCTACGCTGGGAAGGCGCCGGAGCCATTGCCCCCATGGCACGGGTGGGACGGTAAAGCACCACCAAGCACCTCGGTGCTCATTTGCTCTAGAGATAGCCATAATATGCTGGGCAGTTCATCGCCATTTCTTTGCCTCATATGAAATAATACATATATAACTCTCTAAAAACTGGATTTGCCACGGCACCTTGCTACCCAGTGGAAAGGTAACACTGTACGTTACAGTGTATGGAAAATAGGAGACAGGGAAATAGCCAAGTGAGTTATATTTCAGTGATATAGCTGGTTTTTATTAGGCTTTATATGTATTTTTCCCCAGACACTTTTGAAAGACAAGGATGTGGGAAATACCCGTAATTCGAACTGCAGCATGGGCCGCATATTTACTATTCAAAAAACCGTTTTCTCCTGACACTCAACCAGGATCCGTTTTCAAAGCAAGAAAATAGTTAAACCAACAAAGGCAGACCTATAAACATGCAGACAGATGGCTACACTCTGTCATTAACTTCAGAGCGGAATAGAAATATTCACTTCTCCGTTGCCGCCGAACGCGGCGCGGCAACGCCTGGCGCACACGGCTCACCTGCCGCAGCACCACGAACCTGCCTACGGGCACCAGCACTGGGCGCTTTGCAGAGCCACAGCGGGGCGGGAAATGCTTTAAAAATGCCACGCGGGACATGGGGACCCAAATCCTGGAAGCACTTGGTTCCCCTGTATAAATGTCTTAATGCCCAATTAAAAGCAGCTGGGAAAGCATCTCCAGAGCAAGGGGGAGGAAAGCGGCAGGGGATGCTCCACGGTAGCTCCGCAGCCATCGCTGCTCGTGTGCCTGAGGTATCAGAGGGATTTCTGCTCTCTTTAAGAGCAGAACTTAGTCATTGTTTCTAGTTCTTCCACACGTAAATAGCGGGTAGGATTCATATCCTCATGCATTCCCTGAAATCTCTACCTGTCAAAAGTAATTGCTCCTTTTCTCAAGCCAGGAAGCCAAGGAATGAATCACGTAACAAGGGGAGCGTATCTCGAGCGGCTCCTAAGAGCACGCACGGCGCAGGTCAGCGCCGACGCCAGGGCTGAGGCCGGGACCGGAGCCCAGGGGACACGCTGCCGTGGCCAAACACAGACATTCCAGCAGGATCTCAACACATCCCTTTGTTCCTCCAGCTATTCGCGAGACAGGTTAAAGGGATTGCTGTGAAAATCAGTTTGCCCGAATGTCAGAGCCCTTAAAAATACCCAGCTGGTGGGTCGTGTAGGGCTGGACCCTCCCAGGGAGGATGCAGCGAAATGGGGCAGAAACTCCACAGCAATGCAGCAACAATAATCTGCTCTCTTTTTCACTCTATCCAAGTATTAAACTACTTACTTTGGCATTTCAGTGACTCAAAATACAATTATTAGCCCCTGCAAGATGTAAACAATAGATCCAGACAACTCAGCGATCGCTTCAGTCTCAACTGGAAATACTGCAAAGTTTGCAAAATGAGAGAAATTTGGCGACTGGTAGAAACGAATTAATCGCAGTCTTAGAAAATACAGATCCTGACTAAATGTTGTACGTAGCGCCTGTTCTGAAAATAGCGATGATTTCGATAGGTAGTGCTCTGTGTCTGTGCTCGTGCAAGATCTGCTTTCTCCATCTTGAGCTGTTCTGGATGTGAAGTTCCTGCCTGCAGTCGCATGGTAATTAAGTGTGATTAAAGATGCTATTCATTCCCCTGCAGAGCAGCAGGTAACCACATGTCAAAGGCGGTGCTGGCAGAACGGAGCAACTTCTGGGCAGTAAAAAGGCGACTGGCAACGGTCTGTTGGAAATAAGGCGAGAGCGCCGCCCAAGGGCCCGGCCACCGCGGGACACCAGCACGATGGCCACCTGAAGAAAACAACGTCTCAAGTAACCTCTTTACTTCTGTGTGCAGCAGGTGATGCCAAGACCCTGGTCCGGACTGGGACAAGCTCTGTTACTGGACCTCTGCAAGCCAGCGACACAACGCACTTGGCAATGGAGGCAACGGGCACAGCCTGGAACATGAGAATTCACTTCAACACAAACCCCACTTTTCCACCAAGGGTGGCCAAAGAGGGTCCCTGGAGAAGGTGGGGTCTGGGGGCTCTGAGCAGCCTGAGCTGGTGAAGATGGCCCTGCTTGTGGGGGAAGCTGGGAAGGTCCCTCCAACCCAAACCATCTGTGATACAATGATTCTGTTCTTGGAGATGCTCAGAACCCATAGGACATGGTCCTGGGCAGCGCAGTTTATCTGGAGGGCTTGGACAAGGTGACCTCCGAGATGCCAACATCAGCAGTTCTGCAAGCAAAGCTCTAAACCTGAGTGTCTGCAGTGACACTGCAACCTTGTCCTCACACCCATACACACTTCTGTTAGGCCCAAAAGTGCCATTTTTCTTCAGAACTTGCTTGAACTGAGCGTGCCGGATCATCTAACAGAACCAGAACACAGAGAGAAGTTGGCTGGTTAATGGAGCGGGGCAGAGGAACAGGAGCTCACCACGAGATGTGAACACCCGGCTGGCCACCAAGGACACGGTCACCCTGGCGAAACAACGCACGGTGACACCTGCCACGGCTCGCACCAAGAACGCCAGGAAAACGGCTGCAGGGTTTTGCTTTTGAGGGCTGATTCCCATTAGCAAAGCCTGCCAAAGCTTGGCTTGCGTGCCAAGGAGAGCGTCCCCGCTGTCCCCTTGTGCCACGGCTCTCCACGGGCAACTCTGAGCCCTGAAAGCGGCCAGAAGTAGCCAAAGCACAGCCCGCCTTTGGTGGGGTGTCCCCTCAACCCCAAGCACAGCCGAACTGGCACAACCCGTGGTATAGCAGCAGTTGCATCCTTCCCTTCCCATCGCCTCCAGCCGCACGGCAGCGCCCGCCGAGGCAAACCGAGCTCCCCTCAGCACTCAAGCACAGCACAGAGCCATTACCGCACCTTACGGATCGCACTGTGATTCTGTTGCCAGGTTATAAGCTCCAGAAAGGTGCCCTTGGAATGCTCGCTTCCAACAAAATAGCCCTCGGCTTAACATTTGATCCGAAGGGCTAAGAGGAAAGCGTTCCTTTTAGCACCAAATTGCAGCGTTGGGTTTTAGCGTTGCTTCAATTATGATATGGACAATGAAACCGTGTCTTTCTGGATGCATGAGGAACTCTGCTAAATGAGCCATTCAGACATCTGAACTTAAGTCTGTTCCTTTAATACATTTGATTAACATGGAAATTTTATCTCTTATGTCATTATTTTAGTGCCGTAACATCCAAAACATTAATCCACAACGTGCCCACGATCACAAGAGGATGGTTTATGGGCGCTAGAACTAATTTCTGGAGCAGGAGCAGTGATTCCAGCTCCCAAAGCGAGATGCTTGAGCAGAAACCGCAAGAGAGGTGAATCTTCCCCAACCACAAACGTGTTAAAGTTACCGGGGGAAATGGGGCTTCCCAGCCCCATGGAACTCCATGGGGCTTTGACCACCAACCCCAGCGGCTTTATCACATTAGCACAGCTTTCTGCGGTTTGATAGGGAGGGAGGACGAAGGAGAAATTGTTACAGCCAAAGGAATCTTGCCATCGAAACGCAAGGAAACCTGGTTATTTGACTAAGCAAAAAAACACTGAGTAATTTGTAACAGAAGAAGAAAATGAACTCGCAGTGTCTCCAGAGGTCTGCAATATGATCTTCAGAAAAGGTAGCTTGCCAATTTAATTGAGGTAGGAGTTATTTAATTTTTTTATATACAGGTATAGTTTTCAATAAACCTACATATGCCTATAATAGTGCAATGGCAGATGTGTCTCGATTATTAGAGGTGGGCTCTGGGGAATACATACAATGGATCTTGAAATCCGTAAGCAGCTGTTTGGAAGGGAGGGGTGGAACGCTGCAACACACACACATGTTCCTTAAGTGCAGTAATGTTTTGTTATTTTACTGCAGGTGTATTACAGAGATGAAATTTAATAACTTATTGTATACAATGCCAATAAAGCGGGGTTCTTTGCCCTGCCGTTCATGAACGAAGCACAAAGGAGAAGCGGTGGCTCCGCGCCTCGCCTCACGCCTTCCCCATCGGCAGCCGCGACCCGGCTCCGCCGGCGCTTCCATGGGATGGGAAAGGGAAACCAGCCCCAAAGTGCTCTGTGAGACACCGGAGAAGGCGCTCCTGGCGAAATTCAGGACAACCGAGAGCACGGGAGCGGCCGCAGTGCCGCCGTTATTCCTCTAACAGCCGCCCTTTAGCGGCTTGAACCAGAAGCCTCATCTCAGCATACGCATTAGTCTCCATCTCACACTGAAGGACATATCAGATAAAAATATAACCCCTCCTGGTTTGGTTTGTTTGTTTTTTCCCTTGCTGGACTCCTTTTCACATAATTAGAGATGTTGCAACAATTCAATAACTCCCAGCAGAAGAAGTCCCGGCGCTTCTGGAAGGAAAGAGAACATGGGCCATAGATGTTTGTGTGCATCCCCTCTTGGTGCCGGCTGAGATCTCCGTTCTCCAGCAGTGGGTTCAGCTCATCCACCTGCACTTTCCTTTCCATTGCACCCATTTGCGGCTTTCCCAGCAAGATTCCTGCACAAAATGCCGCTTGTTCAACCTGAAGCTGCATAAAGCCCAAGCTCCACACCATGCCCGTGTCACTCTGGTTGGCCTTCCCCCTTCCCGTGGACTCGTGAATCAGGCTGGTGTGTATGATCTCAGCCTGGGTGAAGTTTACTATGTTTTGGCAGTAGTTGTGCTTTATTAAAAAGAAATAAAAGGGAAAAAATAGCTGGCTGAGCTTGCATAACTCCACTAGGTTGTACCTTAACACTTCATTCCAGAGGCAGCTTTTCCCAAGGGGACGGTTCCAACTGGCCTCCCAGAGTATTTCTTGAACACCAAGTAAACCGGTACATCCAAAACCAACATTTAGACTCGCTCTCTGAAAGACTTAGTAGTAAAAATAAGTCATCTTAGGATTTGGGGACTTTGCTTTAAGTTAAAACACCTTAAAACCCAAGTATCTGTTACTACGCATTTGCAGACCCTCACTCACCAGCTGGGTATCCAACCAGTGATACCAAACACACCAAACCAGAGCAAAGGTAGAGAAATCAAGTAGGTATGGGGTTTTTTTAATACTACTGCTTTGTTAATCTCCCCCAAAACCAGCACAATATATATATATATAAAAAATTGATCTTCGGGGAAGCAATAAATAGCACAGAATTAAGACAACATGCAAAATCCTGACTGCACTGAACGAAATGAGATTTTTGTCATTAACTTCAATGAAGCCAGTTTTTCAGAAGCGTCTTGACAACAACCTGGGTACGTGTTTCTTAGATGACTCCTCTCTAATGGAATTAAATGGTTCCCGAGCTGCGTTCTCCTCCATTCCCACTGTAATCAGTGTTGTATTTGCGGGGGTTTTCAGTGAGTGCCCAAGAGGGCCCGAGGCTCACAAATAGAAACCATCTCTTGGTGAACGTGTGGCTGCGTATCCAACCTCTCTCGGCGCTGGAGAGACCTCAATGGGCTCTTCCCTACCCCAAGATTAATAGGTAGCGAGTTCAATATCGTTAGGTATTTAGTTTCCCTTAATTGTTGCAGGAACTCATCTACGGCGAGCAATGCATCACATCTGGAGGGAGCGATTTACCTCGCAGATATCAATGAAATCTGCACGTTCCTCCCGGGCTTTGGCAAAGGGAGCTGGGATCAGTGGGGCTGCGGGATGCTCGGCCACCCCCTACGGCAGCGCCGAGGCCGCCCTGGACTTCCACCGCTTTTCTACACTAGCTCCCGTCTAGATAAGCTCATCTTCCTTAATACGTGTGAAAGCACACCCTAGAAATCCTGCAACGGGCTTGCAGCTTTTCACTTCCTTTTAAGCCTGAATGTTCATGCTCGTTAATAATTTGGTGGATCCTGATAGTACTGCAGGCTGGAAAACAGGGAACAGATGGTGCAGCCTCGGCATTAAGCATTATTCCTGCTGAACCTTTCAGGAATTCGAGAGGTTCTTATTTTAGAAATATCTTTCTTGTCTGGGCGCTGGGCATTTGCTTCGCCCACTTTTCCATTGCCCTTCAAGAAAGCGGATGCACACGGCAGAAAGAGCGACCCTATTCCGTGGATCGGAATCCTTACTATCTGCACTTATATTTTCCTAATTTTCCTCAAATTTTCACGGATGACACCGCAGAAAGGGCGAGTGGGTCGGAAGGGTTTTCTCCATTGACCCCACAGACGCCCAGAGCGCTGGGGATCCATCCTGACAGTGACTGTCCAGCCTGAGCTGGTCCAAAGTGTAAAACGTGGTTGTTCATTGCTATTGCTCAGGAAATAACGGCATAAACTCCGGCATCACAACCCCGGCACTGCATCTTCTCCGGCACCCGGATGGCGTCCTCAGCACAGCAAAACGCTGGGGACAATATGGGGACAACATCCCCAACGCTAGAAATGGCAACTAAAACTAATTAAGAGCTCCTATGGCTGCTTTGGACCGGGTGAAGGCAGTTACACGTTATCTTCTGGACTTATCTGCTCTGCTTATCACGGTTTGGGTTTGTTCTCATTTCCTGGCAGATTAAGAACATTATAAAGCGTTGAATATTAAGAAGGCTATTAAATTCTTTCCATAGTTTTCCAAAGTGTGAAGCCACTGCACTTAGAGAAAGGAAAAGAAACCCAGCACTCTTCAAGAACAAAACGAATTGAAGCACGCGATTAATATTGCTATTGGAATTAAAAAGAAAGCGTCTTTTAAAAAAATCAATTGTCTTGAAACAAAGCACAGACTTTTGGCTATTGATAGTATTTTTAGACTCAGACTTTCTCCGGAGACTTAAAAGTATGCAAATGCAGGGTGCAGAGAGGCGCACGCACACGCGCTATACCTTTGTATCGCATCGGCGTTTATTATTGAATTAAACTACTCTTATTTTCCTAGCTCACGCGTGCTTCCCTTGAGACGGCTTTGCTGTTAGCCTGCTGGCCTTGACTTCCAGCCAAAACCAATTCAGAAACAAAAAGGGACAACAAATCATATTTTCACAGACATTTTTATCCCTCAATACAACCTTGTTTTCACACAACATCATACAGATTCTCTGAAAACTGGGATTTACGGCGGGAGCCACCCGGAGCTGGGGGCTGACAGGGGTCCTCGAGCGGTCCCGCACACCCCACATCGTGGTCCCCAGTCCTCCCCGGTCACACCAACCCCACCACCAATGGTCTCCAGTAAACGTCCTGGCTCTAAGAGCCTTAAAACCCGCATTTGCAAATAAATAAAGCCCGGTTCTAAGAAACGCACGTCCGCTCAGGATGGGCCTGGCCCCGGGATGCACAGCTCCAAGGGCAAACCTCATTTCTCAGGGTATTTAGCACAAGACTGTCACTTACCTGGTGGCAACCTTGTAAATTCGAATCTCTTCCATAGGATGAGTAGGAACCCCTTTCTGTTTTACCTGTTAAAAACAAAAGAAAAGGTATGTATAATGGATAGAAGAAGATATACACACATATATATATATAGCATCTCTGAGCACTTTATATGATGTTCATCCCATGTGGAGCTGCTGGGTTCCAGATCCACATCCTTCCAAGGAGCAAATCCCCCCTGGACAAAAGCGGGGATGGAATTTACACCTGGGACACATTCACCACTCGCTCCGGAACGGGGCCCAACAACCACCGAGAAGCTCTGCCAGCCCTAAATACCCTTTCTTTGCCTCCTTTTTTCCCAGGAAGCCTTTAACACTCGGCTCCAGCAGCCTGACTTGCAGCACCCGTTACAGTGCTGCCATATTGACAAAGGAAAAGAAAGGTTCTTTGAGGTCTGAATGGGCAGACTCGAGCGAAATCAAGAAGGGAAGAGGTGGTTTCTGCAAAGCATTAAGTCATGGCTGAGCAGCACCGCACCACGTGCTCCGGAGACAAAGAGCAGTCAAGAGGGCTGATACAAAACATATTGCCACTAAAAGACCACCCTTCGCTGAGGAGAAGCATGGGGGGAGGCATTATCTAACAAAACAGCCACAGAACACAGTAAAAACCACTCGTAAAACCCAAGTTTTTATTGTAGGCTGGGGTATAAAACCCAGGGAGCAGCTGCTGTTGGTCCCTGGCTGCGCACCCCACGTCCCCAAGACACCCAAGCCGTGAGACACGGCACACCATGGCAGTGAGATATCGCACACCATGACAGTGAGACACGGCACACCATGGCAGTGAGACACTGCACACCATGGCAATGAGATATGGCACACCATGACAGTGAGACACTGCACACCATGGCAGTGAGACACTGCACACCATGGCAGTGAGACACGGCACACCATGGCAATGTGACACTGCACACCATGGCACTGAGACACGGCACACCATGGCAATGAGACACTGCACACCATGGCAATGAGACACTGCACACCATGGCAGTGAGACACGGCACACCATGGCAGTGAGACACAGCACACCATGGCAATGTGACACTGCACACCATGGCAGTGAGACACGGCACACCATGGCAGTGAGACACAGCACACCATGGCAATGTGACACTGCACACCATGGCAGTGTGACACTGCACACCATGGCAGTGAGACACTGCACACCATGGCAGTGAGACACTGCACACCATGGCAATGTGACACTGCACACCATGGCAGTGAGACACGGCACACCATGGCACTGAGACACGGCACACCATGGCAATGAGACACGGCACACCATGGCAGTGAGACACTGCACACCATGGCAGTGAGACACTGCACACCATGGCAGTGTGACACTGCACACCATGGCAATGAGACACGGCACACCATGGCAGTGAGACACTGCACACCATGGCAGTGAGACACGGCACACCATGGCAATGTGACACTGCACACCATGGCAATGAGACACTGCACACCATGGCAGTGAGACACGGCACACCATGGCAGTGAGACACGGCACACCATGGCAATGAGACACTGCACACCATGGCAGTGAGACACGGCACACCATGGCAATGTGACACTGCACACCATGGCAATGAGACACGGCACACCATGGCAGTGAGACACTGCACACCATGGCACTGAGACACGGCACACCATGGCAATGAGACACGGCACACCATGGCAATGAGACACTGTACACCATGGCAGTGAGACACGGCACACCATGGCAATGAGACACGGCACACCATGGCAATGTGACACTGCACACCATGGCAGTGTGACACTGCACACCATGGCAATGTGACACTGCACACCATGGCAGTGAGACACGGCACACCATGGCAGTGAGACACGGCACACCATGGCAGTGAGACACTGCACACCATGGCAATGTGACACTGCACACCATGGCAGTGTGACACTGCACACCATGGCAATGTGACACTGCACACCATGGCAGTGAGACACGGCACACCATGGCAGTGAGACACGGCACACCATGGCAGTGAGACACTGCACACCATGGCAATGTGACACTGCACACCATGGCAGTGAGACATGGCACACCATGGCAGTGAGACACGGCACACCATGGCAGTGAGACACTGCACACCATGGCAATGTGACACTGCACACCATGGCAGTGAGACACGGCACACCATGGCAGTGAGACACGGCACACCATGGCAGTGAGACACTGCACACCATGGCAATGTGACACTGCACACCATGGCAGTGAGACACGGCACACCATGGCAGTGAGACACTGCACACCATGGCAATGTGACACTGCACACCATGGCAGCGAGACACTGCACACCATGGCAGCGAGACTCTGCACACCATGGCAGCGAGACACTGCACACCATGGCAGTGAGACATGGCACACCATGGCAGTGAGACACTGCACACCATGGCAGCGAGACACTGCACACCATGGCAGTGAGACACGGCACACCATGGCACTGAGACACGGCACACCATGGCAATGAGACATGGCACACCATGGCAATGTGACACTGCACACCATGGCAGCGAGACACTGCACACCATGGCAGCGAGACTCTGCACACCATGGCAGCGAGACACTGCACACCATGGCAGTGAGACACTGCACACCATGGCAGTGAGACACGGCACACCATGGCACTGAGACACGGCACACCATGGCACTGAGACACGGCACACCATGGCAATGAGACACGGCACACCATGGCAGTGTGACACTGCACACCATGGCAGCGAGACACTGCACACCATGGCAGTGAGACACGGCACACCATGGCAGTGAGACACGGCACACCATGGCAGTGTGACACTGCACACCATGGCAGTGTGACACGGCACACCATGGCAGTGAGACACGGCACACCATGGCAGTGACAACACCCCCGGCCCGCCCGTTCCGGGGTCCCCACAGCCCTGCTCCATACAGAGCCCGCCCATCATTACACAAAGGATGATGGAGGTGATTTTAATCATTCCCAAATGGCTGTGGCCACACTGACTCCACAAGCCTTTCCTTTTAACACCGCTCCGGGGTTTGATGGCCGTTTGGAGGTATTATTGAGAAAGTTTGACTATGGTGAGTGGTTTGGAATAAACCAATCATCTTGCCCCCCATAACAATGTAAGGGTTGCTTTTGTTGCTCGGTTGCCTTCCACATAGTTACTTACACACAGGAACGTCCAAAACCTATTTGGTGATTGCACATGTACTAACTTTGGAAAGCACTTGTTATACACAAACGCCGGATCACCCGCCCCACAGCCCCGCTCGGGTTCCGAGCACCGAAGACTGAAACACCAACGACATTTTCCTCGTGGATCTGCGGGTCCGACGCCGAGCTCTGGACACAAAACGTCTCGGAGCTCCGTGTGCTGCTTCCCATGGCCCCAAGAGGGCCCGAAAGTGGATGTGGATAACAAGCGGCGAGGATAAACCCCAACCGAGAGGCAGGGTCGAGGCACCGAGCACAAGCGGCACACGAGGCACGGGGAAGGAAGGCGCCTCCGGCTGCTGCCCGGGCACCGCAACCTCCTTTTCTATCGTATCACACACAGGCAGCCTCATCTTAATTTCAGTTGTTAAAAAATATTTATCCAGATACAAAAATAAACCCGCTGCAAATTACAAGTTGTCAGGGTTAAAATCTACTTCTATTTGTGTGGGGGAGGATAAGAGAACAGCATAGACATGAATCATTCTCAGTAATTTGAGTGTTTCCATGACATCAATGGGCACTCGTCCAGGACTCTGTCGAAGTCTGCGAGGTACCAAAGCGGCACAGCAGCCAGCAGGAGATTGACTTCTTTTCTCTATTTTTTATTTAGGATTATGCTCCTTGTAAAGATTTCATCTCCAGCATCCACTTTTACCAGCGAACAGATAGCTCTGGAGATCACGGGCAAACGCGTTTCGCTCTGATAGCGTAAGCCTCGCACTTTATTACGGTTTTGTTGTCGTTGCCACGTACGGCCAGAAATCTGCCTTCTCCATTAAGGAGAAATACCCCAAATTGATGAAAAAGTCAAGAAACCGTTAAAAAGATCCACACACAAAGATTTTCACTATCAGCCGTAATTATGAAATTATCATACTTTTTGTAATGACATTTCAATTTATTTGGGGGGGGGGGCGGAATATCTTTTGTATAAACCGTCCGTTTAAAATTAGCTACAGTCTTGATGTTGATTTTCTGCTTAAAATTCACTGGCACATTTGTTTCAGATAATAAAATTTGCGAGAGCGCTGATAACATGCAAGAGTAGGCTCTTTCAGCAACTATTTGTCCTCCCAAACACAAAAGCTTCTCCCGAATTTCCACGTTTGCTGTACATTATGCATCGCTTTCAGTCACCCGGACGCCCCAGCCTGCGCTGTGCGTTTTGCAGGTCCGCAGGAGCCGAGGATTCGCTGTGTTTTCGGATGGTTTAGAGAGAGCGTCTCAGCGATGGAGCCGCCCGACGCATTCACTGCGGAATTTTCGAGACAACCCTCTAGTACTAGAATGCGGCAGCCGCTGCGGATATTTTTTGGCACAAAGACAATGGTGGCAGTGCCAAGCCCCATGGCTAAAACCACTCAAAAGAGGCATAAGGGTAGCATTAATCGTTCAAGTCTTTTACTGCATGGAGTACTGTTGTCCATATTTTAAACCCTAAAAGTACCCGTTAGTAATATTTGTTGTAAGCCGGGGAAAAAGGGGAAAAAAAAGAGAGAAAAGAAGAAGGGGAAAAAAAACCGGGAGAGCCTGGAATAGAGATGAATAACTAATCTTGCCAGACATCTGATTCATTTTTTGCTACCTAGAGGAGCAAATGCTAAAATGTGCCGTTTGTTAGCGGCGCTGCGAACGCACAACACGATCTATACCCTTCCGTGGCTTTATGATCCGACAATTGAAACAAAGCTCCATGGAAGACGTTGACCTACAAAGGCTGGGCAGTAACTTCCAAACGCGCCCTTGCTCTTCGGGCACGGCACAGAAAGCGCCGCCGGTGCCATCGGAGGCGACGACTTCATGTGTGTAAATACATCTATATATTTTCAATTAATTGGCACAGTGCATGCCAATCAAGGGAGAGACAAAGGAAGGACTACGTGCAGCTCCCGTTGTCTGACAAACACTGCATCTCAAGCCTCTGCTCTCTAAATACCTCCAGAAAAAGCCCACTGAATAGTCCACTAAACCAAACCCGTTGCTTCCCAAATATTTAGTTCGCGTTTTTGTTGAGCTGCAGCAAATCAAAGCAGCGCAGGATCGCCGATCAATCCATAAAGAAGCCACTTGCCTCTCCACGGTGCACTTTGAAAAATTAATCAAATTAAGTAGCAAATGTAAGCAAGTTGCAGAGCACAAAGCCCCGGAGCGGGGCACCTTGGCGCGGGTGGGCACGCAAGAGGCACGAGCCGCCTCTCCCATCTGCACCCAAAAGGAAGCAGAGCTATTTCTATAAATGTCTTCAATTCAACGTTTGCATCCATTTCGTGTTCGACAGATTTTTTGAGAGATGAGTCGGACCGGAATATTCTAATTCAGGTTTCCGCTGCCCTACATTCGGGGTTTAGTTCTTGGTTAGATTCACTAAGGGAAACTTGTCTGGGGGGGGAAATAAATAAGGTGATTGTATTAGGGTTGGAATTTTAATGGCTGCAAATTTGGGTCTGTTCAGGTCTGTAATTTTGCTTAAATCTATTAATTTTATTAGTGCATTTCTAGCATTTCTGCAAAGGGATGGTTGCTGCCTCTGATGTCCAGCGTCTCCAATGCACCCGATCGCCCTCAGGTTCTGGGCTGAAGTGTCCAGCTCCACATTTGGCCGTACAGAACGAACCCCTCGTGCTATCAGCCAGAGCAGGGCTTATTTGCATTGTTCCAAGAATCAGGCAATAGTTTCCTTCTGCCTTCATCTATAGTTCTTGCATTCAACGTTTTGCTGTGCTCGCCCGAGTTTGGTTGCAGGAGAAGAGGGGGCTTGAGGGGGTCTCCCAACAGGGGCCCCACTGACAGCCAGGCCATCAGTACCGCTGGCTTTTCCCTCAGGGACCTGAAAACCGGGCTCATTTCAGCACACAAACCAAGCCAAAACTCGTACATCATTATCAATTATTTGAGGATAAACCTCACAGAAATAAATGAGTGAACACTATATATCCTATAGCTACGATACGTGCTGTGCCCTCCACGGACAGGCTTGCTGCCCTTTTGCCCTTGGCAGAACACATCACCTGCCCACATTTTCATCTTTATTTTACCGGAACTTTTGAACACTCAGCTCTTTAAAAGAGGAGGGGAAAAGAAAAAGGAGGAAATGCAGAAAAGGAAAAACGCTGTTAGCATTCAGTGCCATTTTTCGGACTCCTCACGGAAGGCTGTAAATCTGAGCCCTGGCCAACAGCTGGCGGAGGCTCGGCCCCTTGTCCCCTTTGTGTGACAGCTGGCGCTGCAGGGACGGGCAGGGAATAGCAGGAACAGGCAGGAACGGGCAGGGACAGGCAGGGAATAGGCAGGAACGGGCTGGGAAGGTTGGGGTGTCCGGCTGCGATTTCTCCTCTTCCAACACAAAACCAGCAGCGCGTTGCTTATCTGGGAATAACGCACGGGGGCCCGGGCGGGTTGCACAGCGCAGCACTTACCGGTACGGATCTACGGGCAAAATACCCTATTTATTTCCGCGAGGGTTTGAACGGCGTGTTTTACATCACAAAGAGTCTCATCCGACGGTAATGGAAGTATCATGTTAATGAGCTATTTCTGCTTTGTGCTAGATGTGAAGTACAGACAATAAGGAAGAAATCCAAGAGATTTTAAGCAAAGTTTGTGCGATAATGCTCACAAAATAGTACAAATGACACGGCATCTGATCCAGGCAAAGTCCACAACGGACACTACGCTAAGGGAAGGTATTATAGGTATTAATCCCAATATGTGAAGGGCATGGCACCCCAAGACATAGCGCGGTGCTAGGGAAAGAGATCTTTGAGGATTTGTGCACCGATGTGCAGTAAACAGTAATGGTTCCTAAAGAGATGTTATGATGCCAGAGCAAGCAGCATTACAAAGGGAGAGGTTTTTTTCTTAAACAGTACCATCAAAATGCAAAGAAAATTAAATCCTAAAACCTATACTAAAATAAAGCTGCAGAGCTGACTCGAACAAGCTAAAGGGAGGAAATTCAGAGCAACAGGGACACGTCACCCCCGACTCGCTCACGCTCAAACAGGCGACGTTAGTGCCCAAATACCCCAAACTACTCCCTAACACACGTGTATATATGCGGCTATACGTATATACACCCTCCATGAGAACACCAGCCCAGCTTTTTGTTCGCTGATCTCAGCTCATGCAATATTGGACCCCAACCAAAAGACCGAGGCAGATTGCTCCATCGATTTCTGTAATCTGCCAAATAACAGCATCTACGGCAGGGCAGGACGCGATTCCTCGCTTCGCGTGCTTCTGCAAGAAAACAGCGGCGGCAAAACTGTTCTTGAACCTCTGAGAATGCACAGAGAGAGTATCAAAGATCACATTATACCACATTTATATTAAAGGGTCCCTGGTCCCTAGTCCCACCAAAATCAATCAGATTGTGAAGATAAAAGGCAGGGTGGACACCGATAGTTGGGGGTGACGCGGACACGTTACAGGATGGATGGGGCTAATCCAGTCCCTACAAGTTCTCTGCACCCTTTGCAACAGGTTTCAGCACCTCGCAGTGACTCAGGACACGCAGGTCCTGCCGTTGCTGCGATTGTGCAACCCATAAATAACACCGCGGACGAGGAACATTAATGAGCTTCATATCAAGTGCATGCACTAATTGAGACCAGAATAATAAACTTTCCTAATTAAATTAGGTATTTAAACCAAGCCGGTGTTTATGTCACTGCCGTCCGCAGGAATTCTGTTTGGCGAGCTGCGGAAAGCTCGGCCAGCGGGCCCAGAGCCGCCCAGGACAGGCATTCACGGGCCACAATCCTTCATTAGGCTGAGCACGCACCCGACTTCACCAACACCTTCGGTTCCCTTCGCGTGTGTGCGCGGAATTTCAGTCTGGAGGAAATAATTACGATGGTCTCAGCCTGAACACCTGGAGCAGGCTCTGGAAACAGACACGTTATTCGGAAGAGACGCAAAAACTCCACGGAAACTCGCTCGCCGTGGTTTACCCCGCTCATTCTTGGAATATATAACAGTCATAAATGGGCGGGGGATGAAGACGGGCACCGCAGAACACACACAAAAAGGAAAATCAAAAGCATTATCTAATACCAGAGAATCCGGATGATAAAAAGAGCCAACGTTTTCATAAAGATAAGAGACAAAAACAAGTTGTAATAATGCTCCGGACCTAAAAGCAATATATAAGAACCGAATGTAAAGCACTGGATATTGTTTTATCCTAGGTAAGCCTCACAGGGCTGTTGGAAATTGAAATACGGCGCAGGGTGATCCCTCGTCATTTGTTCAGGAGATCTTTATCATCTATCTGCAAACCGCCTCTTCACTCCAGCGAGAACAGCAGCACTTTCAAACACGGCAGATAAAGATCTAAGGCCACCAATTGAAAGAGGTCGATAAACCTTCCCGCAGCCCCAGCCTGGGCTCTAAATCCAGCTCTCTAACCCCCCCATCCAGTCGTGGTTATTAAGAGGCTCCTAAACCAAACCCCGCGCCAGGGGCGCGATGGAGATCAACCTGACAGCCCCGATCGGGCGTGCATCGCACCTCAGCTTTCAATTAAACACTCGATTACACGTTTCTATTTGCAATCCTGGGCAGCGCAGAAATATAAATAAGCCAAGCCTTTATTTTTGTTATGATTTTGATGTTTTAAAAACAACGGATGGATTATTTGGTTTAGCTGAGCAGACGAAACAAACAACGAGCGAATGGCAAAACACCAGGAGCGGTGGTAATAACACTCTAGGGTAACGCTGAAACACCCAAGCGTCTCCCATCGGCGATATCCAGCAGAGGGCATGCAGACCCTGAGCAGATCTTTACACTTGAGGACTGACATTTCCTACACATTTCGGGAACAAACAATTTGGGTTGAGAAAGACACCCAGGAATGTTGGTTCCCATGCTGAGAAAAACGAGTCCTTGGGAGAGGATTTCCCAGCTCTGCCGGCTCCTGATTTTCCTTCTGCTGCCAAACGCAAAGACAATAACCCTCGTTAAATAAAGAATGAAATGACCATTCCTAAAAGCAAACTTGAGAGCTGACAGCAATGCTGCAGTGAAGAGGATTTACAAACACTTTATTCTCTAGAGGTGAAATATCATCTGCACTAATATTAAATAAAACTGAGCACCTTTAGCGAGGCCAGATTTCTATCCTAGATTGTTTAATTCCTCCCCAGCACGGGACAGCAGTATTACCTATCAGGTTTTATTATACTGAAGTGAGAGAAATGTTAAAAAAGCCCTGAGCCAGGGAGGAATTTGTCATTTCTCACGTTTGCTTCAGAACTGAGCAGTTGAAGATCATACTACAGAAAATCTCAGCTGCGCTTTAGGCTCCTTGGCAGCAGGTCCGGGTGCCCCAGAGGGACCAGCGCACCCGAGAGCCTTCCAGCGCCTCTTCCCGCGCCAAACGATGCCCGTCATTAATTACCACTGGCCCACCTACGCGACCGATGGCTCCCAACCTCACGTTAACAGCTATTTGGGTTCCTGAGCAGATAATCTCTATTTTTCCAAGTTCCGGTAGCCCTGGGAGATGAACTTAATTTGCAAGGTGCACGAGGCGGGCGGCTGCGGCTCCATGTAGGTCACAATGAACGCCGCTCGTCCCGCGGCCAGCGCGGGCTGCCGCCGCCGCCTAAGTCGAAATGACAAGCCTTTATTATTCCTAAGCGCTTGATTCTGAAACGTTTGCACAATCTGTTAAGTCCAGACAAATTTAAATGGTTCTGACGTGCAGCCTGCCAGGGTCAGTGACAGGGATAATGCCTCTTTACGTGGGGAAAATTTTGTGGCATATAGGTCACTCTCTTCAGGGGAATCAACCGCGTGGCTCTTCTTTGCATTTCCACCACAATCCTTCATCCCGCAGCCTGGAGCTGAGAGTGAAATGCAAGAAAGAGCCGAACGCTCAAAGCAAAAATCTGCTTCCAGGACAATCCATTATATCTGACAAGTTAAATGTTCCATGGTAGACCATATGGCATCGGAGCAGGGCCGACGATGGAAGCGGGAAACTCAGCAAATGCATCACAATTAAGGAGTTTGACTATAGACTTTACTTGGATTTACTTTAGTTTTTATTACGTTTTGGCTATTGTAGTCTTCCCATTTCCGTGGAGCCTCTACCTGATCTACCAAGCTGGTAGAAAATGTGGTTCACCAAAGTTATCTTCTCCAAAATATTATAAAGTGGACCAACTAGAAGAAAAAATATGGGAATGAAGTTCGTGTGATGAAGTTCCTAAATAACAGCGATTCGGATTTCCAGAGCCCGTGCAAGGGGAGAGCAGGAGTTCTACAGACTGGCCCAAAAATCACGTAGGTGAGCGCAGCTCCAGCCTTATTGAGGGTTTGCACCCAGTCTCCAGGCAGGAGGGAATCCCAGCCGGTGGCACTGGTGGCACTGGTGGTGCTGGTGGTGCTGGTGGTGCTGGTGGTGCTGGTGGTGCTGGTGGCACTGGTGGCGCTGGGGCCCAGCTCACCCAAACAAACCTCTCACTGGGCCCTGGAGCTGGGAAGCTCATTTTAAGCACTATTTTGCCCAACGGTGTCCCCAGGAAGGGTCCATCCCAGCGGTGGGACCCAGGAACACGGAGACATCAGCACCGGTCTCAGTGCAACCGGGTCCAAGCCCAAAATAATACCTTGTTACCACTTCATTACTCAGTAGGCTCGTAATATCATTTTTTCCCAGTATTAAATTATCAAGTATTACATTTTTCTAGTATTGTTATTCTTCGCAAGACAATATTTTTACATTACTTGAAACATATTATTATTATTTATATATTTGTTTGCAAAACCGCTATGGGTTTTGCTACCATACACAAAGCTTAAAGCAGAAAAACTGAAAGAAATGCTTTAAAAATGTTGCAGATCTTTGGAGTGGAGGGGGCCGGAACAAAGACCCTCACGAAATCGGTGCGGAAAAGGAGTGGGGTGCGCTCCCCCAGACCCGAAATGCATCACTGATGTAGCGGCGAGCGCCACAGGCAGCGAACAAAGGCCCCTATGGTTAGGAATGCACGCTGTTGTGGCACGTGCTTGCCTTTTACAACCGGTATTCCCCCCCAGGATCCCCTGTGTTAAAAGGACATCAACTCCTCCCAAAGCCACGCACCTTTCAGAGGGCTCTGCAGGACACGGGGCCGTTCCAGGGCTGGGTTTTGGGGCTGTCACAGTGGGTATCGATTCAGCACGGGGCGCAGCATTTTCCCCGCTCCCATTCCCAGCCCCGTTGCTGAGTTGGGCACATCCCAAAGCGCTGATGGCTTTTAAAGCGCTGCTGGCACCGGGGTGTTTGGATATCTGCAGGATAAACCACCCCGATGCCATAACCAACAGGAGTCCTGCTCGGCCACCGACAGCACCGAGGGGAACGGGAAATACAGAGACATTCACACCCGCAAAACAAAGCAAAACCAGCAGATATGGGTGCTTTGTAGATCCCGCTGCTAAATCCCGATCAACGATTTTATTACTAATTAAAACGCCCATATGGTAAAACACCACCTGATCCAAGGAGCTTTTAAGCACGGCGATTGTCGGTGTTAACTTCTGCGTTTCGTTAGCAAATTTGAAATTTTGGCCTGGATTTCTTTATTTTCAAATGTACTGTTCCCTGAGCTATTAATGAAAGAGAATACAAACTTTAGCAACATATTTATTTTCCCCATATCGACGCATTTAAAAGGAATGGAAAAGCAAAGCTAAAGAAAAAAAGAGCAGAACTATTCTTTGTCCTCTTACAGAAATGTTAAATATACCAGGTACAAATCTAATGCAGCTCAAAGTGAGTCCAAGCGCAAGCCCGGTGTGTTGGTAATGCCTCAAATGCCCCAATGCAGCCACCAGTACCACCAAGGAACCCACCAGTGCCACCAATGAACCCACCAGTGCCACCAAGGAACCCATCAGTGTCGCCAATGAACCCACCAGTGCCACCAACGCAGCCACCAGTGCCACCAATGAACCTGCCAGTGGCACCAATGAACCCACCACTGCCACCAAGGAACCCACCAGTGCCACCAACACAGCCACCAGTGTCACCAATGCAGCCACCAGTGTCACCAATGAACCTACCAATGTCACCAGTGAACCCACAAGTGCAACCAATGCCCCCACCAGTATCACCAATGAACCCACCAGTGTCACCAATGCTGCCAACAGTGCCATCGATGAACCCACCAGTGTCACCAGTGCAGCCACCAGTGCCACCAATGAATAGAGCCACCAGTGCCACCAATGAATAGAGCCACCAGTGACACCAATGCAGCCACCAGTGTCACCAGTGCAGCCACCAGTGCCACCAATGAATAGAGCCACCAGTGCCACCAATGAATAGAGCCACCAGTGACACCAATGCAGCCACCAGTGTCACCAGTGCAGCCACCAGTGCCACCAATGAATAGAGCCACCAGTGCCACCAATGAACCCACCAGTGCCACCAATGCAGCCACCAGCGTCACCAGTGCAGTCACCAGTGCCACCAATGAACCCACCAATGCCACCAATGCAGCCACCAGTGCCACCAATGCAGCCACCAATGTCACTAATGAACCCACCAATGCCACCAATGCAGCCACCAGTGCCACCAATGCAGCCACCAATGTCACCAATGAACCCACCGGTGTCACCAATGCAGCCACCAGTGCCATCTCTCTCCCCGAAAACAGAACTGCTGCACAGCTTTCTGGAATTACAGCACAGAACACCTACTTTCTATGGAAATCAAGGAGATACCGAACTGGGTGGGGTTTTTTGGATCGAACCTCAAATTGGAAGGCTAAGGAGACAATCTGACCCCCTTG